>NC_079414.1:23213968-23346818 GCF_026213295.1 Gadus chalcogrammus | reverse complement strand
GAAAGAGCAAGGGTAAGAGAGAGCGATGGACAGAGAGAGTGATATAATAACCCTTAAAAGGCTGAATATGTATCCATGAAAGATTTCACTTTATTAATATATTTGATTAAAATCAAAGTGCAGGCTATTGAAGCATTTCGTAAAGGAGGGGTAAAGCAATTTCAGGGAAACAGCAACTGAAAATAACAATTTAGCTGTAAAAGGATTAATTTCAGACCATTTCGCTGAACACGAATGAACACAATTTAGAAATACTATTTTTAAAATCCATATGGATGAAAAATTCCATTACGACACGCACACATTCCCGAAGAGATTATGACAGCAGGGATTTGACTCACATCATCTTAAATTAATCCCGGGCCGGAAAAAGCATTCACATTTTGTATTATTAATATTTCATCCGTCCATCTGCAGAGCGACGGTATACACTGCTTGCGTCCTGCACTCTCCAGCCTGCTAGATTATTAACAGTGTTAGTATTCATGACCACACCAGCAGCAAAGCATGCGGTTGGGCGCTTACTTTAGAATAGGAAATAAAGGGTATTTCAGGCAAGAAGTACGGTCACATAAACCACCAACCAAACAAGCTCTAAGCAGTAGTCAAACCTGCAATTTGGTTTGACTAAATAAAACCCCCACTGATTACAGGAGGAACATTTGCGCTGGGAATACCTTTCTACTAAACTTAATTACTGTTGGTCTAAATCATTTATATCTCAATTCATTAATTTCTCAATGGTAATAATGTCATCTGTTTTGGTTATCAAAAAATGACTTGACTAACCAGGCTAGTAAAGGAAACTATAAAAACATCCCCTGGAAATATGACCATGATCTGTCATAGCTTACATGGCTGAGGGTTTAACCCTAAACAGATGAATACAAAAAATGGGTTTCCGTGAGCATTTTAAAAAAACGATGCACATTAATCTTCCATAACTCTCCCTCTCCATCTCTCCCTCATCCTCTCTTCCTCCCCTCTCTCTCTCCCCATCCCTCTCCCTCCCTCTCTCTCTCTCTCTCTCTCTCCCCCGCAATCTCCTTCCCTCCCTCCCTCTCCATCCCCCTCTCCCCCGTCCTCTTTTCCTCCCCTCCCTCCCTCTCCCTCTTCCCCTCTCTCCATCCCTCTTCCCTTCTCTCTCCTCACTCCCTCCCTCCCTCCCTCCTCCATTCCCCTCCCTTGCTCAGAGGAAGTGCGCCCGGACCCATGGCGTGGGAGTGCCGGGTCCTTGGAGCGGAGAGGGACCAGCGAGACAAAAGCCCCTGGCGGGGGAGTCGCGGCGGGCCAGAGACTCTGTTAAACGTGTCAGTGGACATGAAACACCCTGGTGTGATGGCGCCGGAACGCTGGACGACAGAACGCTTCCTACTCCACTGAGGAGCGTGGGCAGACAGACACATACGGTCAGCCCGACACCGCGGATGGAGAAGCATGCGACGGGGAACCCGGTTCATATGCACAAGCCGTGCACATGAATACCGATCATACGTTGGGCGCGTGGAGTGCTTTTTATTTTGTGTCTCAAAGACGCTCTACGTTGGTGGAGAACGAAGAGGCTGAAAATAAAGGCATGAGTGGAGACGACCAGAGGATGTTAATGAACAATATGGTGACACACTGATGGATTCTTAGAAGATGGCTATTGGTTTGTGGACAACAGCTATGCCGTCGGTGTTCACTCAACATATTCAATTTTTCAATAGAGTGTTTTACCAGCAGCTGTCTTCACCCAGACCATTTAAATACAAGCATCATCATCATCTTATCCTGCAATCCGAGACCTTAGAGATTTACAGAGATCTTAAGGGAATCTATTTAGTCCTCTGTATCAGTCACATGCTGTCTAAATGGTCATCCTGGCTCACGCAACGAGCAGTGTCATCATCGAGCATCCTGTGAGGTCATGGTAACCACGGCTCCGCTGAGGTTACCTGGACAGGTAAGAACCCCCCGGCTGTTAATGAAAAGCGTGGGAACGAAAACAAGCACTTATGAACGAGGTCACCGATGCACGTCCGGTCTTGTCGAAAGCCACGGTGGATCCAGTGACATGACATCATCCAGGAAGTGTGTGTCTCTCTCTCTTATTGTGTGTGTGTGTGTCTCTCTCTCTTTATGTGTGTGTGTGTGTCTCTCTCTCTTTATGTGTGTGCGCGTGTCTCTCGCTCTCTATGTGTTGTGCGCGTGTCTCTCTCTCTATGTGTGTGTGCGCGTGTGTCTCTCTCTCTATGTGTGTGTGCGCGTGTCTCTCTCTCTCTCTATGTGTGTGTGCGCGTGTCTCTCTCTCTCTATGTGTGTGTGCGCGTGTCTCTCTCTCTCTATGTGTGTGTGCGCGTCTCTCTCTCTCTCTCTCTCCCTCTCTCTCCCTCCCTCCCTCTCCCTCTCCCTCTGCTCTCCTCCCCCCCCCCCCCCCCCCACCTGGTCACTCTCACACATCCTTACGTGACACTGCTATTGTCTAACCCCTGGTGTAAGCGTGTGTCTCTTCTGTCAGTGACTCAGTCCTGCATTACAGCTGCACTGCTGTCTCCCTCGACTCTGAACAAACTCCCTGCACTGCATTCCTTAAGTAATGCACTGGATCGCCCCAATAAAAGTTCCAACTGAAAGGGACAGAGTTTTGGCTCGGGATTTTGTTCAATAAAACAGGGCTTTAATCTGGAAAAAGGATCCACAACAAAGGAATTACATTCAGGCCTCATTATGGTGTCAATCCCATAGTAAAACATATGAGGCAACTCAAAAGTCTTAGGAAAGACAGCCTTCTTTTGTTGAGGGGCTGTCCTGGCTAAATGAGACACGTCAACACTAGATCCACACAGCTGAACGATTTCACTGACTGAAGCAACAAGGATATGTTGTGAAGAGAAACAAATGGCCCTGAAGGCCTTGAAAAAGAAACAGAAAGACTCTCTGGGATGGGATCAACCACCAAATGTTCCAAAACAAAACCAAATCTAGAGCATGGCTTTGGCCTCACGAGAACAAAGTGGTGGTTTAACACATAAAAACCGATACTCGTGTAAGTGACTTCAAAAAGTCAAAATAAAGAGAGACTTCATCTTTCAAAGGGTAAAGTGGATTGTAGAACAGGAACTAGACGTGAGATACAGATGTCAAACTACTGGGGGCTTTTGTACTTGGATAATGAGAGCAGTTTATTAGTTTGCAGCATTCATGAGGATTAAATTGCGCTGTGGCCCAGAGAGAACATAACAAAGTAAGAAATGTACTCTGCACGGACGTAGAACAATGAATCCTGGACAGGCAGACAAATTATGCACAAATGTCACTTCCAGTTGGTCCAGGCTTGATCTGCTTCTTGGTTTGGATCCCTTGATTCAATTCTGTTTTGTTTTTTTCTGAATGAGAACTGAATGTTTTGTTCTTGTAAGTGTGGTTGTTATGCAGGCTCATCCTGGTCTATTTGGGAAGGTATTTAAATTTGGCAGACTAAACATATGATCCTTCCTTCCCTCTGTCTCTGAGGTCTAACATTAATCCACTAATTACAAGAATGGAGCCAAGAATGGATCCATTAGGTTTATTCTATTATCTGAAAATACAGATCAACAATAAGTTCAATTGTGCAGCTGAAACATCCCACAAACGCTAAATAAGAAGTGAGCCAAGCGTCTAACAAATACGCTAACCCAGCTGTTTATGAAAATGTTCAAACGTTCAATTAGCTATAAAAGGACTGTTTGTCTTTTTGCGGATGAAACCACCCAGACTATTACCCTGTGTGGCAGACCGCTTTCCTGTCTGCCTCAGAAAAAAGGGCAACTGTGACCTTGGCAGTCGTAAAAATAAGTAAATGATTACATCAAACCCCAGAGCCCAGTGAGCACAGGCTTCGATCGCGTCATTCGGTGCGGCTCCCCTCTGTTCAGGCTTAAGAACAGCCTTCAACGAGAGCGCTGAATGACGCCCGGGTTAGCTAGCTAGCTCCCAAACACTGGAGGCAAAACAACAACAATCGAGAAGACGTCAAGGCGGGAGAAGATAGAGAGAGGGTTAAGGAGAGATTACATTCGAGAGGAGCGCACACACACAGTGTCACACTTGTTGTTACTGTGTCGGATTTGGGGGTAGTTGGCCCATTAGATAGGGCAGTTAGGTGAACAACGCTCCCTTGGGCAGTGTTGTCATGAAGTGGTTCAAATCAAGTGGGCTCCTTGGTCATCTTAAGGTCGCAAGCCGTTCTTCTTTCCATAAACCGGCGCTTTGCCTTTTCAATTTCCGTTGACCAATGCACCGAAGAGCAGACACAACAACAGAGCAACACAAGGGAATTTCTGATGTATGACGGCGGGGTCTGATGTCACGGTCAATAAGACCGCCACCCTGCGGATAGACCCAGCCGTCTGAGACGAGAACTGGCTGGCGTTCAAAGCACCACATCAACTAACCCACGCGTCATCAACCTGACAGGAGCGCATCGGCCTTCACTGACTGACTCATCCACGCGTGTACTATGCACACACACACACACACACACACACACACACACACGTCGTGCAGAGACACATACACACACACACACACACACGTGCAGACACATTCATTAAAACGGCAGGTGTATGTGATTATATCCCCTCATACACACACACACAAACACACACAAGTGGATGCACATCATTGCACCACACACCACTCCCGCGTCCTTAGACAGCTGGTAGTATATCGCGCCAAGGAAACCACACTGGGCATGGGCAGAATGTGGATCACATTTAAAGCTTTAAAAAGACCATGCCAAAACCGCCATGGCCACGGCACAGTATCAATCTCACACACACACACACACACACACACACACACACACACACCCACACACACACACACACACACACACACACACACACACACACACACACACACACACACACACACAGGCTTGTGTTACTGTGCCGGTGGGGAACACTCGCAGACTGTACAATATGTAATCCACTACCGCGCAGCTCAATCAACCACTCTCCTGCCGTGCCGTGTGTCCTAACACTAGCAACTCAGGTTGCTAGAACCGAATGCCCAACATACTTCTGTGAGTGCTGTCGGACCCACCCACTCGAGATTCACACAGAACCGCGGCAGGACGCAGCAGCAAACAGCTTCGCCTCTATAGACAGCCCGACCTTTCAAATCAGCGCCAATTTCGCCTTGGACCTTAAACAATCGTAAACAAAGAGCGCCTACCTGTGTCTACAGGTCAACGTAAGGTTCAATATACAAGTGTAGGAGGGACACACACCTTGGTAAACACCTCAGCCGCCCACTCGTAAAGCGTGCTGTAAACACGAATCTGACCCGTTCAGGTCGGACCTTGGGTCAACACTGCACAGCAAACAGTGCTACAGGGTGGAGGGTGAACCAAAGTGGCCCGCTGATAGCCACCAGGAAGACAATGCAACCCAGCCTTTACTGCTTGATTAAGTGTTGAGTCCAACAAATACATAAATCATTCTTCAGCAATGCTCCACATTTCCTTGCATTACTTTTGCTCCATTTCAGGTCATTCTTCGAGTCGTTATTCGTAACTTCTGGGCTGTTTGTTAGAATCCAAGACCGTTTTGTTTGCTACGCGATTTGATATTTTTTAATGACGGATTAATTAAAAGTGAACCTTAAATTGGTAACTTAATGCCACGGCTCAGAGGGCACCCCACCGACATTAATCACAGAGGGGCTGGAACCCCACCCGGTTAAGCTGGTGGTTCCTGCGACAGGGTACCAACACGGAGCCCCCAGTGTTACACCATGACCTTCTTCCAGCCGTGCTTGCCATTTGAAGCCTTAGCTTTCTAGCGTCTTTGGAAAGCCAAGCCGACGTCAGAGGCTGAATTAAATGTCAGCTGCAAATTTCTTTAACGTGTACTGGTGGCTTAAAGAGTTGTTTATTTCAGCAAAACCTGAACCGACCTGGTAAGCCAGCGCCTGAGGCGAACTTTGAGGCACGGGTGCGCCTGCTTTGGTTATATTGGGATTTTAGTAGACTTCGGACCGCTATGACCCTCTCTCTCTCTCTCTCTCTCCGCCACTGTGTACATGTCTCTCTCTCTCAGACTTTCAGACACAAACAAACACAAGCGGTTTATCCTTTACACAAACAAACACCAGTGGTAAATGATCCTGTACACAGGACATCCGCTGTGCTCATTGGAGGGCAACATTAACGGTTTCTCCTTCTGCACTAAATGACCAACCCATGCTACCATACTCTCTGGTATGCCATTTAGTACGTCCCAATACATATTATGGAAAGGGCAGTAGGCCAAAGATACAAGGTTGTACCACATCTGGTCACGTTTCGCAGGATGCAAGCCAGCATGCTTTTTTTGTCTATTCTGCCCTACAAACCTCTGCGTAGCAAAAGATATGTCCTATCGACTCTCAGTCTATGGGGCACTACAGGTGTCCTGATCAGTCAATGTCCCAATCGTACGCATACCGTGTGCAACAGTACATGCTTTGTAATGGTAGCTGCAGTACGGACTAGGAGTAAAAAGAAAAATCTATATAATTTGGAACGCAGCCCAGAATGGTTACACACGTGTGTATCGATGCCCCACACACACAGACAGACAGACGCACAACAAAAACAACACAACCTACCGGGCTCTGCAGGATCTGCGTGACGCGCTTCTTCTGCTCCAGGACGTTGAAGTCCTGCCTCAGGTCGGGGGACATGTTGCGGGCCCTGATGTACTCGGGGTCGTTGACGTCCACGCGGTCGAAGTAGCGCTCCTTGGGACCCCCGCTGGGCGGGGGGGGTGGTCACCACCCCCTGATGGCCGTCTGTGCTCATGCCTGGGCCGCGTCCGTCGCTCGACCGATTATCCGCTCGCACTCACGCTCGGCACGCTCGCTCTCTCTCTCTCTCCGATTCTCACCTGGGCGGCGGGGGGGGGGGGGGAAGGAGAGGGGCAGGGTTAGGATGGGTGGAGGAGGTTGAAGGAAGCACAGTGTTTGGACGGTGTTCAAACCAACGGCGCCAATATGGGTGTGGCGTAATGTGAGCTCATACGGCTCTCCAGTGCAAGGCCACTGGGCAAGCCTTAACAAACGGATACACGCGGCAATCCTCCGTGGCCCCGTAAGAAGCAGCGCTCCGGTCGGGTTGAAGTGAGGGGAATGAGAGCCGCTCTCAGTGGGCAATGCGACAACCGGGTGAGGTGCGGCACCCATTTGGATGAGGCAAGCTTGTAAACACTGGAAACAGACCACTGCTGTCCTGAGAGCAACACACACACGTACACGTATACACACACACAAAGTCACACACACAAGTATGCGTGTGCAAACACACAGAAAGATAGTCGGAAAGACAAACAGATAAACGACACACCACACACACACACACACACACACACACAACACCACCCACACACACCACACACACACACACACACACACACCACACACACACACACACACACACACACACACACACACACACACAGTAACCAGAAACCACTTTTTTAAACAAGGACAAAACAAAGTGTTTTTCATTTTCTTCTTTTAAAGGAACAGCCCTTTAGCTGTGTTTGACCGAGCAGGTCGCGGCTGGGTGGGACGGAGCTAGTTCGCTGTGTTCGCTTCGTTCATCACCCCGGCCGCTTGGCACGACCACAAAGGCTTTGGTGAAACTGCTGCAACAGCTCCAGTAGGTTTCCGTGGAAACCGTGCCGACAGACTGTACATAAACAGTGGCCTGCCCCAACTGACCAATAGGAGAACGGAGCATAAACAAGGTGGCTGGACGGGAAACTGTATCGCTAAACAATATTGTACGAATAAAACGGCTTGCGTGGAAGTATTGGATAGGAATTGACAGAACCATAAGAAAAAAGGCAAAAGGAGAAAGAGAGCGAGGGATACAGAAAAGAGAGTAATGTTGTAAACTGCACTCCCAGCGTTCATTGCGGCATCTCGATAGATAGAAAAGGGGGTTTGGCTTAAAACACCTGGCAGGTTACGAGTGCTTTCAGAGCAGAAAAGGGAAGAGTGGGAGAGACCGAGAGGGGGATGGGGTTATCACCATCAATGATTTAGTCTGCCTTATGCGTGACAAATCCTCTGCTTGTGTTTTATTTCTAATCCGATCCTGAAATTTCCTTTTGGTGTTTCACAGTGAGAGAAATGTGTGTTAGTGCAGGGGACACTAAGCTGTTGATATGGGTGAAGCCGCAACACACACACACACACACACACACACACACACACACACCACACACACACACACACACACCTTTTGCCTTTCATTTAGGACAGTGCTGGTGCGTAGATTGAATTCATATGGAGGGAACTGGATAAGCCAATAAACAAACAAAGCAAATGTGAGGTAACATGCTTGACCAATAAATTCCAAAGCCAGAGGATGTTTTGTTTACAACATTACATAACCTTCAGAGCATGACTAAGCTTTCCTTTACCTTCAAAATCATGTGCAAGATTTATTTTCTATTTTAGGTTTTTTACGTATTTTACAAAATGTACCCTACTTGATGCCCTGGTGTAAGCCTTTTCTCCTGATGCGCTTTACATTTATAAGTACTGTGGAACTGCTGTTCTATCCATCTAATTTCTATCTCATTTTATTACACATCGGTGAAAGAAATTGGCTCTAATTCAGACCAGACTAGACAAGGGTATGTGTCCCAGCAGGCCAAGGTCTGCTGACCAATGAGCTTTCTATTTGAATTTGGGGGAGGGTGCGGCCTATGAACGAGGCACTGGTAAAACTCAAAAAGTCCAACGTGAACTTCAGGTTTAGCTATCAGATGAATCGTTTCGAATTGTTCAACAGATTGTAATAATTGCTCTCACAATTGCACACCATTTGTGTCAGAAAATTTTCTGATGTCGTTTTACTGTAGGACCATTTACTTCACTATGTAATTAAATTGACCTATTTTGCCGTTTGGCTTGTTCCACTTTGAGTCCAAGATGCATACCTATATAGACACTGTTAGCGAAGACACTGTCAGCAAGACACTGTTAGCGAAGACAGCATTAGACAGCTAGCTAATGAAAGGGGACGGGGTTAGGAAGCAAGACTTGTGATTAGAGACAACTTAAAACATGTAAGAGGGGCAAAGGAGTTGCCAACGCAGTTGTATGAGGCAACGGAGGACAGGCTAAGACAATAGCTTCATAGCAGTAGGGTGTAGGGCCGGATCTGTGGCAGAAGACCAAGGTATCCCTTTCTTTTGTTTGTGTGTAAATATGAACAAAAAAAAGTCTGTAAACCGACAAGTAATATTATGACGAGAGGGTACTATGGTTGCATAGTGTTTGCATACCACCATAACCCAAAAAATCTCTAATTCTCTTTTAAATTCAAACTGTCCAAGCCACGGCACAAACGAAAACAAAAACATTGAGCTATACATAGCGATGGGGGAACAGGCCCTGCCAGGGAGGGGAGCGTGGGGGTTTGCAATGAATCACAGATTGCTGTTTGGCCCTCAGGCCCAAAGCGTAAGACATGACAGCTGCGGCCCCCTCCAATGTAAAGCATCAGCTCCCTGGAGCCCCAAGCCCCTCACACACACACACACACACACACACACACACACACACCACACACACACACACACACACACACACACACACACACACACACACACACACACACACACACACGCAAACACATTTACAAAACAGACACACACACGCACACACATTTACAAAACATACACACAGCACACAGTTTTGTTGCATGTACACACAACTCAAGTCAGGGCAACTGCTGTTGCATCCCCAATTGCAGCATGATGATACGTCTGAACAACACACACATACACACTCACACACTCCCACCCAGTCCTACCATCCTGTCTACAGCCATTCTCATTTCCCCAAGCCTTTTGCGCGGCTGGCATCAACAATACTCCCATCCTAGCCTGCCACCGCAAACCAATACATTACAAACCACTGAAGACACCACCCCCCCCCCCCCCCCCCCCCCCCCCCGTATTAAACCAGTCTACTCCAGAGAGACGACATCTGACTGCAGTTTTGTTGCAGCTCTCATGAGTTTGATACTGGTGTGAGTGTCTCGCATTCCCCTCCACTTCAGTTATAGTCCGAGTGTCTCCCTCTTGAAATAACATGAGATCAACGCATCGACGGAAACTCAATTAAAAAGGGATCCGAGCACATAGCAGTTCAGAAATGTGTGCGTACCGTCTGCCCTCCCTCTGTCTGATACCAGCGATGTCAGACTGCTGCGGGCACTGGGGTCTGTTGTCGCTAGACTGAGCAGTCTGCCGGCCCTGGAAAGATCGACAGCGAGGCAGCCCGGGGCGAGGTCACCGTCACCTTTCACTCTCACGACCTCTTTTAATCAACAGCCTCTTCCTCTTCCTCTCTCACTCCCTCTCTCCCTCCCAGCCCCCTTATTAGTATTGCCTAGGGATGCAGACATCAGAAGGACCTTTATGCACAGGCAGCTCCATCTCATGTGATGTTGTTTAAAAGGGCAAGCCATGGTCTGGTGGACACGTCTTTGTTTGGTCTGATTGTCAGTCCATCACAGGCGACTCCTCAACTAACTAACCTTCACGTTTAGTCACCGATTAAAACCTGATCAAAACGTCAAAAATCTTTGATCGAAGACTGTATAAAACAAGCTTCTATCCTCAAACGTGTTGAGAGAACCAGAAAAAACACTTGGGAAGGCAAGCGAGTAAACATGAAATATGGCTAGTATTAAAGTAGATCATATGGAAACACAAATAAATAACTGAAAAATAGAAACGACTGTGGATGTTTTGGGAGCTGTCTCTGCGGATGACAGAGCGTCTCAAGGCCTTGCTGTGGTGAAACATGCCGGAACGATTCCATGGTACAGGCGCTGCAACAATAGTCAACTATATCCTAACCACCATTGATGCTAGTCCTTCCAATGGGCATGTTGTTGTTGTTGTTGTTGTTGTTGTTTCAAAGGGTAATCCTCACCTCCGCCTCCACTGTAATGGCAGGTAATAAGGCAAAACGTTTACCCAGAATGCCCCAGGACAGGTGTGACATCGACCTGACTCAGAGCCAGCGACCCGGATAGCCATTCAATTAACTGCACACACACACACACACACACACACACACACACACACACACACACACACACCACACACACACACACACACACCACACACACACACACACACACACACACACACCACACACACACCACACACACACGCCTCATCGTGCAAGGAGCGAAGATCAGACAGTTCTGAGTGTCTCTTCCACTGCCAACTGCTTCCTGTCGTCTTCCAGTTTCTTAATTACACAAACACGCAGACACTCTAATCTCTCCCCCCCCCACACACACACACACACACACACACACAATTTCAATACACATGCATACATTTGAAACTGTGGCTGCCACGCCTAAAAATAGACCCGCCGCTTTTTGGGTCACCTTCCAACGCCCCACTGCAACAATACCAGGAAAGAATGGTATTATGGTAGCTAATAATATCCACCACACACACACAGACACGTGCATGCAGGCGAGCACACACCCATTCACACTGCAGCTGGCACGCCTGTTAAAAATACAACAACAAACCAGCGACACCAGCCAGTGAGACCGGGCCGTACGGGTGTGGGATCTGCCCGTCGACACACAAGGGGGGGGGGGGGTCTTTGTAAGATGGCAGTGAAACAGGAGAGAGTGTGTAAGCCCAACGCTCAGCGGCTTACAGGCCCTCCAGAGGATTTACTTTGAGACGTTGGGTGATGGGGGGGGGGGGACTCTCCTGAGTCTGACAACAAGGCGGGCAGCCCAGTGAACGCCATCTCCTCCCAGCCAGAGGTACAGCGGCCGGAGATCCCCCAGGAGTCCCGCTCCAATCCTTTCAGTTTGGATGCAAACAAGCGGCAACATGGAGGGAACCAAAAGCACGGTTCTTATTTCCTGTTTGGTTAAACCGCACGGTGCATAACGGGTGCACGAGAGCGACCGGGCCAGGGCTTCAAGGAGAGGGGAGACACCCTGAGGGGACCTTTCTCCCGGAGACAGAGGGTGTGGGGTGTGGGTTCAGGTTGAATGGAGGTGTGTGAGAGGGGAAGTGGTGGTGGTGTTGCACCTTCTGCCCCGCGGTGTCCTACCGTCACCGGCCCTAATAACCAGGGCTAATCTTCTTGTCTCTAGCTTAGGCGAGGGCTTACTGTGGTGCTACCGGCAATCATGTCCGGCACCTCAGTATAATAACATGGGATCCCTGTGTGTGTGTGTGTGTGTGTGTGTGTGTGTGTGTGTGTGTGTGTGTGTGTGTGTGTGTGTGTGTGTGTGTGTGTGTGTGTGTGTGTGTGTGTGTGTCAAGCTTCAAGTGTGTGTGTTTTCCAAGCTTCAAGTGTGTGTGTGTGTACCAAGACCCAATCATTTGTGTGAGTCAAAGCATGCAAACATGGAATTCCCCCCTCAAAGTCTTCACAAGAGATAATAATCTTGCGTTCACACGCAGTTGCCTCAGTTGCACAGAGACATAAACACACACACACACACAAGCAAAACATTAACAAGTTCAACCCAATTGATAACACTTCCATTAAACACACGTCCATAAGGAACACAGTGGAACCACCCAATCAGCCGAGCCAACAACCCAAAAGGAAAAATATGTAAACATCTCTTCAAAACGAGATTAAAAAGCAGGCGAGCGCCTCAACCCACCTGGGACTTCCTCCTGGGTCAGTGGACGAGACCGAACGCGAAGTGGTAGTCCCCCTCAACAGAGTCAAAACACATGTCTCCCTGTCTCTCTCTACTTCCTCCCTACTGCCGTCTTTTTCTCTCCCTATCTCCCCCTCTCTCTCTCTCTCTCTCTCTCACTCCCTTCCGATGCTCCGCACGCACAAATCCTTGGACAGCCTTCCCCGCGTGGAGCCGGCGACGGAGAGGTGGGGCGAACGAATCAAACGTAGAGCAGCGCCGAGAGGATGATCCAGGCAGCCCACGGCAGAACAGGTTAGTCCGCTTGTGTCCTCTCCCTCCCTCCCTCCCTCTCTCTGTCTCTGTCTCTCTCTCACTCTCTCTCCCTCTCTCTCCCCCCCCCCGAGAAATCTCAACAGCTGTGAGTGTGCGTGTGTGTGTGTGCGTGCGTGTGTTTGTGTGGTGGTGTGTTCATGCGTCTTTGCATGTATGTGCGTGAGTGCGCTCTCAGGCAAATGTGAGCAGTGTGCGGTTGTGTGGAAAAGAGGCTAAAGGGATCACGTGACGGTGGTTTAATCCCCCCGCCCACTGGCAAACGTGTACATACACAAACACACACACACACACACTAAAGCAGACCAATCAGGGCACAGCAGCTGCCCCTCCTCCTCCTCCCTCTTACGCACCGTGTCCTCCCTCCGTCGCACTCCCATTCTCTCTCTCTCTCCTCCCTCTCTCTCTTTATGTGTGTGTGTGTGTGTGTGTGAGCTGCTTCTCTCCTATGTCATTTGGATTTTCTTTTCCCCATAACAACTCTCAGGCCAGCCTCCACACACACACACATGCATGCATACATCCACACATGTTTCCACTACGTTGTGGCGTTTCCTGCGGACACAAACATCACCCGTGCCAACAGGTGGATCAACCTTTGGATGACGGTGTGATTAGGCTTGTTCCGCGAAGCACTGCCCCCCACGAATCCCGAGAAAAACATGTTGTTTAATGACGGTGTAATATGGAGAGAGCACACACACACACACACACACACACACACACACACACACACACACACACACACACACACACACACACACACACACACACACACACACACACACACACAGGGAGACAGACAGAGAGAGACACGGAGAGAGACAAGTAGAGAATAAGAGGAAAGGGAAGCTCAGTATTATAGTTGCAATAGTCGTAGTAATAACAGAAGAACTTCAAACAGTTGAAGGATAGAACAAAAAAACTGTTAATTGTTCTGCTCATGTTCTCTTAGGGTTAAGTGCAGAGCTCCTGGGAATATGAAAAGCAATAGATCATATTTCATAGCCAGGGCCTAATAGCCTAGAGGATCAGGAAGTGATCCAGTAAAACTCAACTGAAATTGCAATTCAAATGAAAGAGTCCGATTTCCCATCTTACACAATGCAGGGAAATAAGAGAGGTGTGTTTGTGCATGTGCGTGCTTGTTGCCTAGCATCACTGAGTTCTCAGTCCCAGTGATTATGGGGAACATATCTGCAGCTCGTCTACCCAAACTCAAAGAACAAGGCTATGGTCTACCGAAGCACATTTGACGAATCAATATTTGTCAGGAAGACGTTTTAAGATCTGAAGTCTCCCCTCCTATGACAACGCTACCTCTACGTTGTGGCAATAGGTGAGCGAGCAACAAACAAGCATTCATCTTTGCAATCCACTTCAATCGGTTCATTCAGTTCAAAAGGGGTTACGGTCAACGATTAGTTTAGCATTCCCGCAGGGCCTAATTATCACAGAGCGGCAAAACACACAAGTATAAACCAGCACGAGAGCAGACGAATGCACATCTCAGACGGAGCCAATGCCGCTGAACTTCTAAGGAGGGCCGCCTGCAGAAAGCAGCCGTCCTCCAAAACTAATCACAAAAGGCTTGCATTGTCCTGGGGGAACTCCTTAATCGGCACGGCTCCTTCACACAGATCAGCATTATCAACGTACCCATCGTCTTTCAGAAGGCCCGCGGAGAACCCGGGTCTGAAGCATTTGCTCCGGTGACACACTGCGCGCTCTCTCTCTCTCTCTCTCTCTCTGTCTTCAGTGCTTCTCCGCAGTGAAGAGAATAAATCCTGAGCTTAGAGTAAACTAGCGGTGCAGTCTAGGCGGCTGCCGCGTCACTCAGCAGCTCGGCTCAGCTCATCGCCTAGCTCGGCTGGCAGTGTGAGCCCTGACTCATGGTGCACAGTGACGGGCGTCGATGTGGCCGGCTCCCCAACTGAGGGGCAACGAGCAGCGGCAGATATATAAAGGTGTTGTTCTGTCTAGGTTCTGTTGGGCAACAGGATATCTTGTTAATTAGACGTTAGTGACAGGAGGAGCGGCTTGTTGTGACGATTGGGGTCATTGGATTGAACTAGACGTATGACGCAAGGCATGATGTCTTGTAAGATTAACCCCGATGAGCGTGTTGTTTACAGACGTTGGCCTCAAAGAAGCGTCCGCAAGGGCCCCGGCATCCCATCTGGCCAAGCAGCCTATTGAACTCCATACGTTGGAACTATTCCAGAGTATGGAGAAAAAGGGGCTCGCGTAATGACGAACGTCTCGGTTGATACCGAGGGACAGAGACAGGGTTTTGAGAGGCTGCGAGGAGGACACGGCGGTGGGGGACACGTACCATCGTCTCAACCTCCTCACAGCCATCGACCGTCGCACCGGGGGTACTCCTCCCACCTCTGGGGAACTCTGTCCCCGTCAGCAGGGACCCGGAGCGAGGCACGGAGTACCCGGCCGGGCACTGCCGACTGCCCGCAGCACCGCAGAGCGAGATCAGCCCTCTGGAGTCTGGCCCGCCCGCAGTGACCCACTGACGGCGGCCCGGCTGAGCTCATGGGCCCCGGCTGCCCCCCCCCCCCAACGGGGTGCTCTCTGAGCCGGGGCCTTCCCAAACACCGCTCAGAGGACTCAGCGCTGCTGCCTGCAGGGGACCGTTCTGCCTGCAGGGGGACCGTTCTGCCTGCAGGACCAGTTGAAGGACTGTTTTGAGTGTGTGTGAATTAAACGTAGAAGTTGCTCCCGGTGGGGTTTTCCAAACAGCCGAAAATATGATTGATTCTGAGGTCGCTTGAAAATATTGCAGATGTATATATAACATTATGTAAGATGTATGGCATTATGTATGATTTTTTTGTCTTGAGTTTTGGAGTATTGAAATATGTTATAATATGTTTGTCTCTCTGGAGTCATTTAAAGCATGTGGTGAATAGGCATTTCAATGTTTTACATGGAGTCATTGTATAAAAGATGACTAAATGAATGGACATCTTGAATGAAGGCAGGTATGGAGGTTTGAATATGAGGGCGAGCTCTTCTTGCTGCAGTGCCCCCATGGTGCACCATCAGAGCACTGCAGCAGAGAAAGGTCCCAAGATGCACTCAGACATTTAGGATTTTACTAATGTTACTGTTCTTCCTTCACTCACTCTTTCTTAGAACACGATGGCCAAAGAACGTAGACCTCCGCGGCAGCATACTGCGTGGTGGCAGGACTTGAAGGTTTAGCTTTGTACTACTTGGGGTTTGTTTATTTCAACAGTTTATGTACTTGGAAGGAAACTGTTTCAATGTCATCATTTCCCTTTGAAGACTGTAATTACAAGTTGCCCTAGGGCTCGACAAGGAGTTAACACTGAGACAGAAACACCATCAGCATTAGCTACAATCCCCACCCTATCCTACCCGGTTTCCCCGGAAAGCCTTAGCCTTAAGAATGTCAAAAGGTAGGGGAGTGCCTTGACTCACACCCTTAAGGAATGCCCAAAAGCCCTTGACCTCTCTATTAGGACCCATCCATCATCCTCAACACTAGAATACAACAATGGCCTCCGGCAACGCATCTTAGAGGGACGGGGTGGGGCGGAGGGGGAAGAGAGAGAGAGATCCCGTTGGTGCTTTTTAAGAAAACAACACGCTCCGTTGTGAACGGCTGTGAGGCCACCCCGAGGCGTGTGGTTGTTTCTTTATCGTTTTTTTTGCATAACATGTTAGGACTTCAAACCACTTCAAACGAGCCGATACCCGCAAGGCCAACAGAGGTCCTGTCCGTCCCTGGGAAGCCGTCAGATCAATCCCGGTGGCGGCCTAAATCAACCTCGGGTCTCAGTTCCTGAAGGACCGCGGTGTGGGAAATCTGCACAGGATTTTACGATGTGACCTTTTTGGGGAGAAGGATTTAGGCGGAACGGCCCAGGAGCCCCCCTGCTGATTGGACGGAGGATTTATTGGAAGTTCAGTCAGGGAACACGCTCCGTGCACAAGTGCTACAGTGGAAGATAAGCAGCTGCTATCGGAGCCGTATTAAAGATAACACTGGGAAGACGAAATGAATGGAAAAAAGAACAGACAAAGCTGTGTTAATTTGCCTTAACAAACGGAGAGGGGAAATAAGAGTAATAATCATCATAGAATGTGCTGTCTTAACCACAATGTGAAGAGCAAAAACACTGCAACATAGTTGCCTGCATTATCACAGCTCACAAGGCAATAAACGTAGCATGTGTCAGATCCTCTGCCAAGGATAATGCTTTTTTAATTCTGCTTGTCTGCAAGCACCATATTGTGTATACAAAGTTCACTCACACTCACACACACACACACACACACAGCTAACCCCGTATAAGCTGTCACGCCGCTGTCTCGGCGGCTCTTAGCGGCCTGTGGTTCTATGTTTGAAGGAGGAGCGCTCCTCAGTGGTGGCTAATCCCTGTTTGAGGGCAGAAGGCATTCAGAGAAACAGCTAATGTTTAACACACTGGGACGCGTTGAAGGTTCACTTCACGGAGACATTGTGAACAATGTTGTCACTGTCATCCTGGCTGAGCTGGCTGTTACCCAACTGAGAAAAAAACACGCAGATTCAAACACACACACACACACATTTTATGTGTCCTTGCACACGGACTGCAAAATACGTTTACGACCGCGGTTTGAGATACCGTGTGAATTTTGAAATGTCGGAATGACTCAACAGAAACACACAATAAAACACTGGGATCAGGGTGCACGTCACGACACACACACACACACACACACACACACACACACACACACACACACACACACACACACACACACACACTGGAAGAACCCCTTTATACTTCTAAAAATGAGGATAAAGCCATGCGGATAAATAAAGGACAGGAACTATTTTTGCAAACTCCACCCAACGTCCTGAAGCCCTAAAATGAGTTCAACATGGTGCTTGGACCAGCTGGGATGACGGGCCCTTGCGGACGCTTCTTTGAGGCCAACGTCTGTAAACAAACGATCATCGGGGGGCGTTTTACAAGGCGTGCGTCATATCGTATGTTTCCACCGTCTCAGCAGCCAGGGTATATGCCTAGCCGTGGCCTCTGTATCTGCCGTTTTACAAGACTTAAGAGGCAAAGCTTGTGAGAGAGTATGGTATAGAATCCCAGAGACACTAGTGGTTTCCCAAGGAGTCAGGGAAGGCCTGTGAGGCCTCATAGTCTTAATGGACCTGTAGTTAGACCGAATATAAAATCCTGGCTTAGGGGCTGACCTACCCTAAGGATCTAGGTTCTTTATCTTGGGATTCCTCATGTGCACCAGGGCAAAGCTGTCCCCCCCCCCCCCCCCCCCCCCCCCCGCTGTCGTCCCCCCCCCCCCCCCAAGACCAAAGAGATGATGTGGTCGTCGTATCTTTAGTACAGATACTTATCAGAGAATTCCACACAGCGTATCAGATCAACACACACTCCACGAAGACAAACGGATAGACACACACATGAAAATGGATACACATGTCGAAGGGTGTTTCCACTCTACACAAAAGCCCTTCCATTCCTTTAAAGGGGCTCATTCCAGGAATCAAGATCAGGGGAAGCCGTACAGAACCTACCAAAGTTCCCTTTGGGTACGTGTTTCCCCCAGCACTGTATGGTTAAGGCGGCCGCCTTGACAACAGTATTTGACTTTTTTTCTTTATAAATATATTTTTATTATTATGCAATAACAAAGTACAAAACTCTCAGCAGGGAAAGAAAACATACTTCCATCAGTACAAAAAATAAAAATAATAATGCATCGGTAACACTGTTCAAAAACAATATGTCCGTGCCACAAAAGCTATTTGAAATGGAATTGAAACGGTGGCATCAGGTGGGTTGTATATATTATTGCGAACTGAAACCCTCCACCGAAGACCTTCCCTTCAACCTCGAAGGAAAGTGAACGGGAAGCGCCAGATTTGAAAATAATTGATTCTAATTTGAACAAGAGTTCAAGTTTATCCATAGTCGACATCATCATATTGAAGTCTAGATTCTCAGCACAGATTGCCGTTGTTTCTTCCACATTAAGCTGCATTTCACTGATAAACCCTTGAACAACAACTGTTGTGTGTGTGTGTTGTGTGTGTTCTGTGTACTGTGTCTGTGTGTGAATATGGTCGCGAGCACCACAGGACAAATAAGGGCACCTAACGGCGTGATTGATCAATGACATAATGCAGGTCAACGACCGTGAACGCACCATACGCAGGTTCATAGTGATCGCGCCGTATCCCAACCTGGTAAAGACATAACGCTTGAACACGCAGCATTGCCGAGATAGATCGACACATCGAGGGGCAACATTTTGTAGGGGATTATTTTGAATGTCACAATTAATAGATCCGACGCAAACAATCTGATGCGATCAATGAACAAAGACAAACTATTAAAAATCACATGTCCTTTTTGTATGAATTGTTTTTTTTGTATGAATTGAGTTTCTCAATAAAAACGACTGTGATTGTCGTATCAATCAGGGAGCATTAGCATAATTATATACCTCTACGAAACCTCACACAATAAGCAGAACAGCAGCGTGTGGGCACATAAACCCACTCCTACTTCACAGAAACGCATACAACAGGACCCACTGCAGGTCATTAACGACCGTAATTATGGTTAATGACAGAGCCTGCGACTCAGTGTTTAACAAGTCCCTCGGCCTCCCCCCAAGTAAACATAAATAATCTCTTGCTCATGGGCCCACTGTCCACTAACGGCTAACCGCATGGGCTCGACCCAACACACACTGTTTCAGCAGTGCACGAAGCCAGGCTAACTGTGTAGCTGACCAGTATGGATATAATACAATCATTGAAATGACACGGATTCAAGAGAGAGGAAAGTTGCTAGCCATCCCAAAGCCTCTATTGGAGAGACAAAGACGTCACAGCACTTGATAGCCAGGTGGCTACAGACTTAGGTCTTGAGTGATGGTCAGAAATGAGAAGAAATCCAGTAGCAATAACTTTAGGGTTGCAATCTTCCTGAGAGAGCAAGAATTGTGTGCTTTGGGTGTTGAACTGTGACACACTGGGATTCTGTGCCCTGGTTCAGAGCAGGATTACAAGGCAAATACTCTCGGCGCCCATCTGTAGTCGTGATGTTGGATGGTTTGCATGTTGGGTGTATACATGCAAATGTAAAAAAATCTTTGGTATGTTATAGAGATATTGCAAATTGATCAAGTTATCATAGGTTTATGTTAGTAAAGAGTGAGGACTTAACGAGGAAATGTAGGTGTGCATTTTAATATGGAGCAAGTATCCACTGGATTGATTCATTGTATCACTTTACCATCAACTTGGACAAAATAGATTTACAGTGGTTGAATTTCAGTGGTTCGATAATCTGTTTAGGGACACAATCTCACCATCAAGTCAACCGAGCTACACTAACTCAATTAAAGCGCCCATTGACCAAGCATCCACCACTGCCTTGAGTTTAGTCTCCTCCGAGTTAAATTACTTTAAAAACAGCAAGAACGTATTTCATGCAAAACCTAGAAACCACATGGGACCTTCAGAAGGTCTTTATTTAAAACACTTGACGTCCCTGTTAACAAGCATTATTTAGGCCCGTAGGCCTCCGAGCGAGTGGCGCAACTCAAACCACGGCTTTAGGAACGTGGTGACGTATCTTATTCCTTGAAAAAGGCCCGTCAGCAACAGTTTTAAGCTGCGTGTCATGAAACTCTAGATGCTGCCATCTCCTCCTATTATCTCATGCTTAAAAACCCCTGCGCCAGGGGAGGAGAGTGGGGGGTCACTTAGGGAGTATATTTTGTAGGGATAGGTGGAAGTACGCTCAGCTTGAGAAAACACAGAGACCCAGGAGCATCACGAAGCGTTTCCACGCCAAAACAGCTCTTTTATCATATAGCCGAGTAAGCAGAATTTGAAATGAGATTATCACACGGTGCCCTTCATTGGGAGGGCCAATGTTTGCTATGTGGGGAGGGGGGCCTAACCAGACTCAATGATGTCCACTGGTGTGACCTCGTCACATGCGAGCTGCACATGCACGTGTCTTCTGCCACATACACATGCGCACACCACACACACAGCACACACACACACACACACCACACACACACAATCTGAGTTATCACCTCATGAAGGTATCCATGGTAACTCAAAACAACAAATCAAAACAGACCAGGCTCAGTGTGACCCCCACCCCAGGGCGAGAGAGACACGAGAGACAAAGGGAGATAAACAGAGAGACAGCAAACAAGTGAGAGATACAGATAGAGATAGAGAGAGAGAGAGAGAGATAGATCAAGAGAGATACAGAGAGATGCAGAGAGATACAGAGAGATACAGAGAGATACAGAGAGAGACAGAGAGAGAGAGAGATACAGAGACAGAGAACAGAGACAGAGACAGAGAGAGAGGAGATGAGAGGATACTGAGAGAGAGATATTACAGAGGAGATACAAGATAGAGAGAGAGAGATGGAGAGATGAGAGAGAGATAGAACAGAGAGAGAGAGAGAGACAGAGAGACAGAGGAGACAGAGAGAGAGAGAGAGAGAGAAAGAGAAAGAGAGAAAGAGAGAGAGCAGATCGAAAAATCCCAATTGATTTCCACAGCAGCATATGGTTCACTTTAAACACTCCGAGGACCCCATTCATGGCGAATCCTTTAGAAGGATAAAAAAGAGGACAGAGAAGAGAGAGAGCAAAGGAGATAACAAGTGTGGAAGTACCACATGCAGAACATTTACCAGGCGCCCATACCCCAACTGATTAGGGCCCCGAGCTGACGTGTAGCGTTGGTTGTTGCCATGGCGTTCACAATTACTCAATTCATTGGAAAATTAGGTCCGAAGGTAAGCATGAAGCCCCCCCCCCCAAGACCATCTCAATGCCTTTGTAGAACCCAGCCCTAAAAGAGCCCACCTGGCCCAATAGCTGGTGAACCTGACCAACCGTCCACAACTGGGGGGGCCCCACCTTGTAGAAGGTCAGACTTCTGAAGGAATTTGCTTCTTTCCTAAAGGAAGCGAGGGAAATGTGTGAAAGGACCCAGCTTGAACTGCCTACAGGAGGGGCCATCCCAGGGTGGTGCCGTGTTGTGTCACGAACTCCGACATGGGCGAAACCACACACGACACAACCAAGTGGCCAAAGGGGCCGCATCTAATTCTGGCTCAGCTCGGCCCCGGTGCCGACAAAAACAGAGCCAAAGGAGGCAGTTGCTTTTCGAGAGCGGGCACTTTGAAGTTAAAGCAAGGTTGAAGAACATCAGAAGGAATACCGCGGCGTTGACTGTTGTACTCGTTTCACTTTTCTTCTGGAAAGCATGCACTAGGCCGGTCAGTACAAAGACTTGCTGCCCCACAGACTCTACGATGTGATTTAGGGATTTTTTTTACATTAAAGAGCAAACTGCGTGGCAACAGTCTTTGACTAACCATCACTTCAACAGCGCTGATGGCACAACATTTCTAACCTTTTTTACTATTGCAACATGCTTGAGCTGCGGGGGTCTACTTTCTGGTGTTAGAACCCTGAGGGGGGACGACCGGAATCCTCGTACAGGAACACACAGCTATCAATGAAGGACCGTTCTGTGACCCCCTGTCCCAAACACATCCCACCCTGCGCACTTACTGGCTGTCCCAACGCCGGGGGAAAAAAAAAAAAAAAAACGGGGGGCCCTGTGTGTGTGTGCGTGTGCGTGTGTGTGTGTGTGTTTGCTAAAGAACATGCATTTGTGCGTGTGTGTGTGCTTCTTTGCGTGTGGGCGGGCACGCTTGTGTGTGGGCGAGCATATCCGGCTGTATCCATGCATGCCGGGGACACGCATCGTTACAGAGCATCCATCAGGAGAACGAGAGCAGCGGAAACAGCGCTGGTTTGATTGGCGAGGTCACCACGGCAACTCGCTGCGACGTTCCTGGGGGTCCGTCCGGCTTCGCCCCCCCCCCCCCCCCCCTCTCCCCCACCGTCAACCAATCACGTGCCGACGTGCTGGTGCTGTTCTGGAAGCTGACGCACGTCAGGGGGGAAAGTACGCAGGAAGAGACCCAGAGAGTCAGCTGTGTGAGAGCGACTGATAGGGCCGAGGCATTGGCTTGGGTGGGCTTCTCCCTCCGTGAGCCTCCCTCGTTGGGGCCACATGTGTGGAGAGTAGATGCGTTTTATTGATGAAAAGAGGACCAGCCACGCGACGTCTGCAACACCAGGACTGCGGTGAAATATATTTCACTAAAGGGTCCTTCCAATAAAAAACGATCATCTATTTATGTTTCCCATTTGGGACCACCAGGATCTTAGGATAAACACGACTGGGGGATAATGTTGTCTTAGGAAGAGCCTTGGTGGAACATCACTCTGACCACCAGTAATGCCACATTGTGTGCGCGTGTGTGTGTGCGTGTGTGTGAAAGCATGAGGACAAGCTTCCTGTCAGGATGTGGGGTCCTACGGGGGGACACAGGCACACAGCCAGATGTCAAGATTTCTGCTGAGGATGGTGTGAGTGAGTGAGTGAGTGAGTGAGTGAGTGAGTGAGTGAGTGAGTGAGTGAGTGAGTGAGTGAGTGAGTGAGTGAGTGAGTGAGTGAGTGAGTGAAAGAGAGAGAGCGCGTGTGTGTGTGCAAAGTGCATATGCGTGTGTGCAGCTTGCATGTGTTTATTTGCACTTTAGTAATCTTCCAAAACTTCTATTTGCATGCAGGTTGGTGACTTTGATCTCTAGTAACCAAGTGAACATTATCCATTGATTTAAAGTTATGGACAACAGGATCAGAAACATACAATAACCATAACATATCAGAGGGATGAATCGACTTCCCACCTACCGAACCTCTTGCCAGGGAAAAGGTCAAAAAGTGTATTCATATTAAGCTCAATCTTTGGGAGACTCATAGGGGCGTGATCCGATGTCGTTTGCGCTCCCTAAAAGCCAGAGCCACCGCAGCTTTGTTCAACTGCGAAAGCGCTGTAATTTGATAGAGCGATAATTGGTCAGTGCCTCGGCCACGTGAGTGGACAGTAATGGGCCCCTCGCCTGGCAAAGCAACGCTGGACCTCATAGGAACTGACAGAAGGGACAACCGGGAATGACTGACAAAGTCTGACATGCCAGGAGGGGAGAAAGACTCCATCCATTAAGTCCGGCCTGAAGTCGAAGAAGGAAATCAATAGAATGGAATAACATGAGATTTAATAAGATGAGATAAAAGAAGATAGCACTTTAGCTAACCCACAGCGGGGGAATGTGCAATGTTACAAAAGCAAAACAGGAGAGCCGGAAAAACACAATTTCCTGATGCACGAGTTGAAAACCTCTGATCTTGGCAAGACAAGAGAAGACATTTGTTACAATACTGACCCCTTCCTGATGAGGGTCAAGCTCCACTTTCATGGCCGCAGTATTAGATATTGGCAGAACCACACATAAAACCTGACTATTTGCTTCCTCCTTACCCTTCCTGTTCCTAATATCTCATCTGAGGGAGTTAGGAATGAAATGTCATTCATAAGGGGTGTGTGTGTGTGTGTGTGTGTGCGTGTGCGTGTGTGCATGCGTGCGTAACAATAGGTACCACACACACCATCCATTCTGATCAGGAAGAGCTTAGGAGGATGTCCAAAGGGAAGGAGAGAATCGCCGTGGCAACTCATTGTTCCTGAAGACCAATGTGTCATGTGACTCATTGAGTCACTTAGGGCATGACTGAGCACTTTAGTAAACAAACCCATGGCTGTGGTGACCCTACTCTGGGAAGAGACTTCTAGGTTTTTGGGCAAATCATGTAGCACTGAAGACTTATAGAGCATTTTCTCGTGTGTTTAAACTTCAACATGTTGCTCTATTCTGCAGCTGAATAATAATGTCCTGCATGATTTGCCATTATTTGCTTGGATAGCCTCCAGCAGATGATCGCCAATGGGAAGAAGACAAAGAAGTTATTGTAGAACATAATACAAGAATAATAACACAAAAAACAAATGATGTTCCAATACCCCTATAGACCCCTACTTGGGCTTACGTCCAGGATAAATGTGTAGGATAAGCCCGTATCTGGTTTCGGCCATTATCTGTCCCAAAATAGCTACAGCCCTCTTTCATCTGTCGGCGGCCTTGTCAAGAAGCTACTCTGATGTTGCATACTTGACTCACAGCATACCTTGTGTCACAGTCACACGTGCATTTGTCACCTCAAGGGTCATGGGAGGCACATAACCCAGGCCTTAAGGCCATGCATACCGTCGAACCAGGTTTAGCCAGAGAGGACAGAACTGACAGGGTTGGATCCCAAAGCACAAAAGGATTATCTTTTTACATGAAAGATTATACGTCTGATCTTTTGGTGAAATGTAGCTGTCATAAGGCGCTCCAGGATATGGATATGAGAAACTGAGTGTGTCTCTTTGCAATGGTGTTAAAATCCAGTTTGGTGTATTCTGACCTATATCTGGCATAAGAAATGGATAATATATATATAGTCATTAGAAAAAAAGAATGAGGGTATAACAATTTGCTCAAATGTTTGTGGTTATCGTAAGTATTTCATGTGATTGAAGTATTTAATGTCATAAAACTTGATCTAAATGATTGGGGAAGAAAATCCAATTTAAAAAGGATTCCAACTGTTAATCCAGTCCCTCCATGACCGAGTATAATTCATCCTTTGATGTAAACAGTCGGCTCTTAGAAGTGGGCAAACCAGACGAAAGCTACAGTCACCCGTGGGTTTCCAAGCGTTGAGGTTGCGGGAGTCAATTCACTTCCAAGCAAATCTCCCACTAATGTAACCGCCACATTGGAGCAAATCCAAAACCAGAGTTACTAATATCGCAACGCTTTTTGCAGACATTAAGCAAAATGGCTGGAATTGGCTGCAGAATGGCTTCATCCAATCCTTGGGTCTAGGTCAACATAGGCAGGAAAATCATGATTTGAATGAAGAGGAAATCGAAATCCTCGGGTTACATCTCAGCTCACTATGTGGGTTGGGGAGAAACAGGTGGACAGCTTTTCAGCAATAACTGTTCAAAATAATCAATCAAACATAGAGAAATGCAGCCATAAAAGTGAAGACAAATATAAGAATGGTTGACCCCAATAAAGAGGATAATGGACAAAATCTTTGTCACTTGTATATCGGTAGTGTCGAGAGCCTGAAATATCTCCTTAATTGATTTTTCAGCTGTGCAAGTTGATACCTTAACTATGTGGCAAGCAAATCAAAGACACTTCTGCATTGTTCCTCTGTGAATCTTTCCATACGTTCAGGAAAAGCAGAGAGGGAATATGAGGCCTGGGCAGAGAGCTAAAGGTTCAAAGGTCAGCATATCCCAGAAAACAAGTATTACAACCTCTGACGGTTTTAGCATTTTAGTGGCGACTGCCTGTGCGTCAAGCCAGAATAGACAGGCACTAGGCAATGCCAAGACAAACACATCGACACACTCTATCACACACTCACACACACGTGTGCGCTCAACTTCTGACTTTTTCAAGTCCATTTCTGTTTAACTAATCAACCATAAACGCCCACTATCACGGCATGGATGTCTGGGAACCGGTGTCTTCGAGAGGAGATATTTCCACATTTAACTGATTATGAGGACATTGTTTAAGCATTCAGTGGGCGATATAAAGTACAGCCTTGAACCGAGGTGCTCAATCCATCAGAGAAAGTGAGACTCTGTGAGAGAGGATTTCAATAAAAATCCCTCAACCCCTGTATGGCTTTAACAGATGATACAGGTGTTGAGTGATCAATCCAGGAGCAAGATTGCATCATGGACAAGATCACATCTGCAGAAGCACCTCCTTCTTCAGGGAATCATGCATCAAAAATGCAGGCCATGTTCTGATTTGTACAAAAGCCTGACGAATTTAGATCCCTCATGACCCAATCAAGGTCACTGCGAACCCAGTCTCGCACCATTTTATCTTCCTGCTTTCCCTCTGTCATTTTTTCCCTGACACTCTCATCCTTCTCCCCCTTTGCTCCCCATCAATGCGTTCCTCTGTTCATCGCCCTGCCCCTCCGGCTGGGCCTGGGCATGTGGGTGTGAATCCAGGCGTCCCTAATCCCGGTGCTGCACGCCTGGCTGCAACCCCAACGCTCATTTGTCCGCCCTCTCGGTGACTCTCGCTGCATCTCGGAGGGTGGGCTGGGGTTACCGGCTGGTTTGTGTTGAGAGGCTCATCTCTCCATGCACGTTTTTCTCTTCCAGGTTAATGGCCTCTTTACCCTTTCCTCTTTATCCAGTTTCTCTCTAGTTGTTGTTAATTTACTCCAAACTTTCCATAACTCCTTATCCATCCCCTCCCCATCCTATCTCAATCTGTCTCTCTCTCTTTATTAGATCCTCTCTCTGTCGGCCCAACGTGGACTCTTCTTTTGCTATTTACTCTGTTGATGTATTCAAAACTTGCTTGACAATCCTTTTCTCTACAATGATGGGTGAACAGCATCATATCTGGGGTGGTGTCCTTTCCTGTCAAATGTTAGTTCTGTTGGTTCTGCTGTCTTGCATTTAGAAATCCCCAGATGTTTGTTGTCTGGCAACTCTCTAACGCCTAGTATCGCCTGAGTAGTCAGGGTATGGCTTTCACTGTGGAGCAGCGCAACTCTCAAAAGCGGAAGTAGACATGTGCATTGTTTCTCGGAAAGAGGTGAAAACCTCAACGCCCACAGAAATCTGGTCGGTGTGAGGTTCATCAGATAAAGCATGCAAAGTGTTTAACCACAGTGGCAGTCTTTCACTGAAAAAAATGTGGTGTGCCAAATAAAAGGTCATTAGATAGACATGCTGTTCAGTAGAGGTAGTATTTCACAAACACCTCAGTTTCAGCATGATCATGCGGGGACAGAGACTCATCATTGTGAGCGCTAGGTTTCTGATGATCCGGCTCCTGATGTACTCGTAGCCTTGTAGTCATGTTGTACAAGTAGGGAAGCCCTAACAAAGTTGACGAGAGAGCCTTTTCATGCCCTCACCACCACAGGTTCTGCCCATGTGTCCTTCTTGAGGGGATCCATAGCGTTGAGGGAGGTAATGATTGAATGGAGATATTTTGCAGCTTGCTGGCTCCACCCCCAAGCCTTATATGGACTTCCTCCTTAAACGGGGTAAGCCTCAGGCTCGTTAAGCAGGCAGGGCTTGGGGTTAAAAGGGAGAGCAGGCTGCTCCATGGGGAGCTAGCAACTACAGACAGCATCTGGGTGATCTTCTTGGAGTACTGTACCGCGGGCTAGAGAGAGACCGAATAGCATTGATTACCCGTTGTGCCCTGGACCATCTGATAACCCCCACCGTGTACCGACCCGCTTTGGATGAGAACTCTTCCTGCAACGACCCCCGGATACTGGACTGACGGACTGATTAAGGCTTATGCTTTGGATGAGGTAGTTGGACCCCCCCCCCCCTGCCTGGATGTACACGCCCCTAATAAATTACTGTTGACTTTGAACAGAACTCTGTGTATATGTGTATGGTGGTTATTATTCAACCTTTTGGCATGGTTACTCCACACCCACGAGCTGGCTACAGTACATCTGCATTTTATATCAAACTGGACACAGTAGGAAAAAAAGACCCACAAAAAGTGAAGAGAAAAGTTTCGGAAGAAAATAAAAGACACGAACATCTGCTCTTGTGCGTCGTGCGCTCGCTGCCCTAGCCTGGCCTTTTTGTTTGACTGTCATGCGCCGGGACAGTGTAACAATGAGACACTGCGGTGGTATGTGCTGCATTATACAGATGTTCTCAATGGTGGGGAACACCCAGGCCTCTGGCGCAAACGCTGTATAGGTTTCCAAACTCCTTGAACTATACGGTTCATTCCCTCCGAGTCCTCAACCAGCTGCGGAGGAAATTATAAAATACAACAGAAATGAACAACTTTCTCCACAGCATGCCTGCTTCCTCCCCTTGATCCATCTCAAACTGGGCGTTTGTCGTATACCCTCCTGGTCTCTTACTCTATCTCACTGTCTTTCCGGTGCTCAATGTCATTTCCTGGCTTACTTTCCAATTTGACTTGTCCCCGTTTTGTTGACGACACAGTTCAACTTTTTCCTCCCTATTTTCCGATAAAGAGCCCCTTATCTCATGCTGATGGAATCCAGTGTTTTCAGAGTCCAAAATGAGATGCAGACATTGGGGTGTGGGGTTTGTGGAAGTCCCCCAAAACCCCTTCTACACGATGCTTTGATGCTAACGCAGAGAAGGCTCCACCCCATCAAGTGGCCCCAAAGCATGAGCACAGCCTGGCTCCGGTCCCGGTCCTTGTCTTGGTCCATTTCTTTCTGTTTGTCTTGGTAAAACGCTCCCAAATAATAAGAATAATCTGGCAACACTTTGTCCTTATCCATGGTTTTAATTGTCATAATAGTCTGACCAAAGTTGAACTGATTTGTTTCATGATGACTACCTCATCGTCATCTCTCTCTGAACCCGACATGATCCAATAGAAAATACTAGAAAATATTACAAGCCATCAGCTGGTCCATAAAGTGTTGTCATGTATGTATTTTCAATCCCTGCAACTACAGGTTCTGACAGTAGGGCCCACACTGTTAAGAAACAATACATATTGTTCTGGATAATATTTTTTATATCAATAGAAACACCTGGTCTCATATGACACGGTTTAGATTAATTGCTATCACGGCCGCGCCTCCTTTTCGCTGAATACCATGAAAAGCGAATAACTTCTTACCCATAACCAACCCACCCACCAAATTATCAGGTGGGCAGGTTGAGCTCAACTTTTGGAGATTATAGACCAATGTCACACCCACTGCCAAGCCCACTTTTGGCAGATTCACATGAAAGGTTAATTACCACCTCCTTTGCCAATTACCAAGCTACACAACAAATGTGCTGCAAATCCACGATCAACCTTTGAATGTATCAGGTCAGACGGACAGATAGACAGACACGTGTTGAGAACATAACCCTCCTGGGCAGTTGTAACAAAAAGCTAAGAAATAAAAGGCATAGGGAATTCGGTCATAAAAGAAAACATTTTAGGTTTCCATGGGTGGCATATGGTCTCAATGTTAGTGTCATGTACACATACAAGTTCAAGGATGAGAGAATGAATTTATTTTTGTTCTCCCACTCGTAATACCTTCACTTGCCAACATTTTCCGGGAAAACAAGAATCTGTTCCGCTCAACTTATTCAGGTGTTGGCATATGTGCCGGTTTGGTAAGTCCTTTAACAGTGCAACTCCATTATTGTGAAATGTCTTGATCAAAAAGCAAAATGGATCACAACAGACTGGCTGGTTAGGCAAGAGACAAAACCTGTGTTCTATAATGACCACAATATAACAGCAGGCGCATAAATAGCTACTGTTCACATTTCATCCTTATGTGGATGAAATGTGTAAGCTTACTAGTTAAACAACTTTTGCGAACGTCAAAGAGTCACTTTTCTGTAGACTGTTACAAACAAGTAAAACCAACTCCAGTCCAGTCTAAGCTCATGCTTCACATTCTACCCGTGTAACCAAACATTCTTACAGAAACAAGCTATAACCATCAACAAGGCAATAAACAAGGAGCTTAATAAAACGAGATCGGTCAACCTTCATTAATTGCCCAAAGTTATCCTTCAAAAACTTCCATAATCTCCATTTGTGCTGTGCCAATTATGGCGTCATGCAACCAAAGTAACCTTCATTTCCAGTGCTGAGAGATTTCGTTCCACTTGGTCTACATCCTCCTTCCCCAGAGAGCCACTGTTAACACCCACACTCGGAGCAAATGAACCTGAACGAACCAATTACAACCAGCTCTTAGCAAGGCAGGAAGGAATAACGGGAGTATAGAGGATAGTTAACCTAATCAACCCGACAACTTTAACATTCATCCTCCATCTACCTTCCTGTACATTTAGTAGGATATTATATACGCTGGTGTTATATACGCTACTACAGAAAGACAGCTGAGCATGAAAGCATGTAAACTGATATAGCCACTCGGAGCAGACCGCTTCATTAAATATTTTCCCATGAACTTTGACCAGGCCCGGAGGATCTATAAAGAGGGTTGAGGCAGGTGTAAACCTGTGTTCCGTTCACAGTGAGCTTCTGGTGTCACAACTAAGAGTCAAAGGCCAGGAGGAAGTCGACAGCCTGGGTCGGACTACAACCTGGGCAACCCAGCAACCGACAACTCTGTGCCGAAGTGATACACTCTGGTCCCCAGGGGTGGCAACAACCTGGCATGTTTGAGCAAATACTGAAACCGCATTGGTTATTCCACTGCACCAAGAGCTGACTAACATCATCTCACTCAAGAGCATGTTCCTCTTCTGCTCCCAACGACGAAGGTTCAGGAGTTCCAAGTCCGACGGCACCACAACCTGTTAGGGCAAGACTACCGTCTCCGCCCGGCCACGTCAACGCGGTACTAGATTTCAATCCAAGGCACAAGGAAATTGAGGATTAGTGCCTGTAGCCACTCCGTGGGAATAGCAAACTTTAGAGCGATTCAGCGTTAACCGAAAAGGAAGGAAAAAACCAACACTGTGTACGGTAGGAGAGGTGTTTGACACGTCCGGTGGGTGAGGTGGATGAAGAGGCATGTCCTCATTTCACTTTCCGAGCACTGCGATGCTGTTCTCCCCCAGATTAAGTGTCAGGTATCCGGCCTGGCTGCTAATCCAGGCCTGCACCTGCACTACAGCTGCGCGGGGTTCAGGGCCATTGTCCTAGCTCACTCTCGTAAGCCTCTTGTTTGGACCCCGGCCCGAATGCATTCAAGACAGCTTAACGTGGAGTGCCCTATTATATTAGAGAGGACAAAGCATGCAAATCTCGGGTTTACCTGAGATTGGCAGAATTCAGGAGTTTATAATTTTTATTTAGGACTGCGTCCTCATTGAGTGTTTTTTTATAAGTCCAAAGATTTCCCTGAAATGCCTTCATTTAATTATGAACAACACGCATAGAGCACCATGTTTAGGGCTCACTTTCTGGGGAGGACTTAATGAAGTGCAGCTGTACAGACAGCTGGAAACCACAGTATATGACATAATCACAAGCAGACTAGCCAAACCAATCAACACACACACACACACACTCACCAACAATCCTATTACGTAAGCCCTTGATTTACGCCACAAGCCAGCATAACAGAGTAACACCCCTTCTCTTGGACGGTAAGCCATCACCTTTTCCCTTCCCAAGCTTTCAAAACCATCACAGAGACGCACAGCCCGGTCTCTTGTGGGGTTACTGGCTAAATGAAAAGCAGAAGGCCTGGGACATGGGGAACCATTGGGTCATCGGTGTTGAGGAGCGGTTCAGCAGGATCCGGATCCAGCCTTTTGTTTCACCAGGCAGTCTTAAAGAACCCTGCTTTTGGCGGAATGTTATTCAGGCCGGTGCCTTAGAGGGACGATATTGTACACGCATTCCAATAAGTCTTTTCTGATTTACCACAAAAGACATTTTACCAACAGGTGACCCACGAGAGCAGAACAGCAATGTAATTCAACTGGACACACTGGGTGTCTCCAATACCAGGAGAGGAAATCTTGTCTGGTAAACCCGGCAATCATCTAGACTTAAGAATCAACGTCTCTGTTAAAGCGCCTTCCTCAAGCTTTGACAGCAACTAGGGATGGGGAACTTAGGAACATCAGATATTGCCAGTGAAAGTTTGTCTTTGGTCAATACCGGCCAGGACAGAAAAGGCTGATAACAACCCTGCCACACACACCGACCTGGCCTTCGTCTGTACTTATAGTTACAGCAAATCTTAGAGCATTTGTTTACACATTCACATCTAAATCCAATTAACAATTATTATAAGGAGTAGACTATTGTTCACTTTATGTTAAGTCTATTAGGTTGAATTGTGCGAGTTTAAAACTGTCAGGCAGTGTTTGGATACGTGGGGATTTAAAAGGATTTTAAATTCCTTGTGGAATATCACCACCGACACCCTGGAATCACCACAGAACTCTTTGGCCCCTGAAACACCCTTCCTCTCCCCGGTGTAATCCAATCAACTTCCCATTTCAGCATCAGCTTCTGGGGCAACATGCTGCGTCACAAACCAAGTCAACCACTTGTGATTGGTTTAAGGGCTTCTATTGGTTTTTGGTCTCCCCATGTGTTCAATCCTAATCAGCATCAATTCGATTTTGCAGTGTTTATAACATTTTCTTGAAAAACTGTGGGGGAACCCAACGGCCCCGTCATGAGAAAGTCCTCAAGCGCTAACTGATAAGCAGCTGACCAACCGCAGTGGGGGGGGGGAAACTAAAGAGCCAACAAACTCCAAAAAAAAAAAAGACAAGATGGCACCAGCCCAACCGCAAAGTTCCCCATCATCGGTCAGCGATCCAGCCATGAATGAACGCCATTCAAAGTCCCAAAAAAACAACACCCAGAAATAGAAACTCACGTCGCTCTAACCAACAGACTCGACCAAAACAGACTGAAACATTGCTCGGGCAACGCTGAGGAAACGGACACCCTTGAAACGGAGTCCGATCCACTTTACAGTACATCTCCTCCACCAACTCGACCCCCCCAGGGAGGGCACACAGAGTAGGAACAGAGCAACAGGAAATAAAGGAGCCTTTGGAACGGGTTCTTGGAGGGACTTTTCAGGGGAACTTTGTATTATATGAAACGCATGTGAAGGGAAGAACGCAGGGGGAACTGGCTGCAACCAATTTGGGCCCCCCCCTAAACGCAAAAAATGAGGACAACTCGAGAGGACGTCCCATTAGCCCCCCCCCCATCACTAGCAGGCTGACACATGAGAAGGCGGCACCTCTGTTAAGCACACACCACAGACCCATCGCAAACCCATTCACCGCTCAAAGCCCCATTCTTTACCCTTTAAAGAAGAGCCCCCCCCCCACTGCGAAAAGCAGGGGAAGAACAGGGTGATGGGGGGGTGGAGGGGGAGAGGGTGGCGATGTCATGTCACATAGCATGCAGCAAGACCCGCAGAACTCGCCAGAAAAGCTCCTAAACTAAAACACAATGACCTTCCGACAATAGACACAGAGAGAGAGCGTGTTCAGAACGGGCGAGAAGATATCCAAAATAAATGCACATTGCGCTTTGATTCCGGCAACCGAACACCCGGGCAATTATCCCCATTCACAGCGCAGCCAGCGTAGTCAGTTTGAGTCCATCTCAAACCCACGATATGCGCACACACTTGCACAGCTGAGCACACACACACACACACCAACACACACACACACTCTGTTGCAACAATCGTCTGCCAGCATGCAGCCGCACAACTAACCTGAGCAGGGTCTGAAGAAGAAGTGCGAAATCCGCCGTAGTCTCCCACACACTGCACACACCACCACAGATTCACCTTCGCTACAGAGATTCCACAGGCTCTCTCTCTAGTTCCCTTTCAGCTCGCTCGCTCCCTCTCTCAACACGCCTCTCCCATTGTGGTGAAGCACAGTGCAGTGTGAAGCCGTGCAGGAGGTGGCCCTCCCTCCCTCCCTCTCTCTCTCTCTCTCCCTCCCACCGCCCCTTCCCCTCCAGCGAGTTCCAGGCTCCTCCTCTCTGCCTCCTCCTATCTTAACAGCTCCCTCTGCGCGACCAGCCACCCCGCACAGAAACCAGAGGCGGCCTCTGCTTCAGACGCCCCAAGCCCTCCACCTATCTGCAGCGGAGGCTGCCGGGAAGGGACGCCGTGCCACCGAGGGGGGTTGGAATACTTAACGTGAGGAGAGGGAGAGGTGTCATGATGAGTGTGTGTGTGTGAGTATCCAGTGGTAGACTAATCAGTGACCCCCCCCCCCCCCCAAACACTCTCTCACCAACACACACCCACGCATGTCTTTGTGAATATTAGTCTGAGTGCATCATACTTTCCCATCAACCAGCTTTTAAAGATAGGAGTGGAAAATGTGAGATAAACTTTTCTCTCTCAACTTGTTATTCAGACTCTCGTCTCTTTACCGTTATGTTAACTTGCATCGTTCACTGACTCCGCCTCCCCGGTTGTCGTCTAAGACCAGTATGGGCTTGGCCCCTCCCTATTTCCCCTCGATCTATAGCGTTATTAACCCGTACAAACAATGGGGGTCGCCACAGAGGGCAAAAAGGCCACAGCTGCTTTGCAGCGGGGTCGGACAATCAAGGCAAGGGGCCAAACCCTGCCCCTCTCTTCCCCGTTCCCCCCTCCCCCCCTCCCCCCCTCCCCACCCCACAACATACCAGCCCAATGCCCAGCAGCATCTCCAAACTCACCCTGAAGAGAAGTCTCCCTCTGGTAGCACCTGACACAACAGGGATTTGACAAAACTTAGGATTGCGCTGAACATCTGGACAACACAAAAACTAGGAAAAAAATCAACAATGATTCAAAATTCATCAATTTCCTTGATCAAATGGCACTGCGTCTAAGAAATGGGCTGACTTGAATCAGATTGTGGATGTTGAGAGTCTGTTGGGGTTTGGAGTGCATGGCTGAGGACGATATGTTCGCTAAGGGTGTTTCAGTGTGGTCACATGGTTGTGGTTAGGTCAATTTGTTGTTTAAGAGAGGCCAGTGAAATGGCTAAATGAGCATGTGGATGTGCCGTTCACTTAAGTCACACTGGGCAACAGGTAATGCAATCTCATCTGTGAAAGCGACTCTTTCAATAATGTTCCATCTTTCTACACTTCCAAACCCACATCCTCCCTATTTTACGGGTTGGGTGAAGTCTCTGCAGCTGAACGAGGCGCTGGCTTGAGACGTTGTTTGAAATGCTTTATCGAAGTCGGCTTCACTCAAGTGATCTTCTGAGGCTATGCATTAAAGATGTAGATGAATCATTCAATCATTTAAAATAAAGTGATAATGGTTCTGCCTAAAGGGAAATGACAAGTATTCCAATGCTTGTAAATGTTTAACAATTCATAACTCCTTGAAACCACTCAAGCATAAACAAGCATCAAAACAGTTCCAGCCTGTAGTTCAAGGTCTTCCCCATCGTGGACGTCTGTATCGAGGGTGAGAGCTCGGCTTTGGCATGGCACGGAAGGAAGGCAGACGATGATTACAGGAAGCAGAAATAAATGCGTCTTGTGCAAGCGTCCAACATCAACCGTTTGCTGGGGGAAGGCAGTCGGACCAGGGTCTCTCAGAGAACCGGGCCTTGGGCGAATCAGAATCAATTATTCAGGATATGTACTTAAAGCGCCGCAGAATGCCTCAGGTCTGGCCCGCTGCTGGGCCGAAACGGCAGGGATTCCCTGCGAAGCTGCGGCTTTTCAGGCAGCGTCTGGAAGGAGAGGCTTGATCCCTCTTCAAGGCTGACGCAGACCTGCTCTCCCACACCACCGTAAACTATTTACCGACGGTGTCCTCAAGCTGACCCGGGGTTACAGTCCCCTCTCCGTCTGGCGGCGAATAAGGGGGAGGCAGAGGGAGAGGTATGTAGAGGTATGTAGAGGTAGAGAGGCAGAGTTAGAGAGACAGAGTGTCACAGAGACAGTGAGTGAGAGAAAGACAGAGAGAGAGCTAGAAAGGGAGAATGTGAGAGGTAGAGAGACAGAGCAAGAGAGAGAGAGGCAGAGTTAGAGAGACAGAGTGTAAGAGAGACAGAGTGTGAGAGAGACAAAGAGAGAGAGAGCTAGAGAGGGAGAGTGTGAGAGGTAGAGAGAGAGTGAGAGAGAAGAGAGAGAGAGGTAGAGGTAGAGTCAGAGCGAGAGCGAGAAAGAGAGAGAGGTAAAGGTAGAGAGACGGAGCGAGAGAGAGCGAGAGGTAGAGAGACTGAGTGAGAAATACAAAGACAGGTAGAGACAGAGAGGGTCAGAGATCATGTGCCGCATCACTAAATAATCGCTTACATGTTCACTAAACCCTTTTAGATTCCATTGGTGATACCTCTTTGATTTGCCTTCTCCCTCATACAAAAGACCCACTTCAAATCCAAACACACAGCGTCTTTTTACCAGAAACCCCATCTTCCAGGAATCAGGGTAGCTAGAGTAACCCATTTCCTCGGACAAATTGACATTGATGTATGTGGCTGACCAATGCAGACTGCTGAAGTGGAACCCAACGCCATACCCTCCCTGCACCTCTCACACGCTCACCGAGGCTGGGTTCCCAACTCCCCACATACCGGGCCCCCAGAATAAACCTCTGCTGAGGCTATGTGTCCCTCCACTGCAAGATCAGGGCCTGTGGGGGCCCCAGTTAACATTAGCACATATTTGTGGAGATGCTCCAGGCTCCTGGCATTCTCGCCCAGCTTAAAAACAGACGCACATGCAGAGAATTATTTACGAGGGGCATTTCTACCCAGGGCAGCGCAGCGTGCCTCAGAGCAGAGAGAGGAAAGGAATAGAGAGGTTTTCTTGTGTGTCTGTGTAGCTCCCACCAAGTTAACAAGCGACTAATTATATTTGGTAATAATAGTTTGGTTTAAACAAAGCAGTATAATCCCACATCTGCATGTGGTGCTGTAAATGCCCACGGTCTGCATGCTTATAAAATGCTTCAGTCACACAGGTTCAACAATTATTATCCTTTCTATCCCTATAAAGATGTCTCATCAAGCTGCTGTAGCTTTATAGACACAATTTGTTGCTGCTGAACTGCGTATTTGGCTGAGACACTTATGGTCTGTTCACCAATGACTTAGCCTCTCATTTACCATTTAGTCAATACAATTTGTGACCACACAGGAAAACCAACACTTCAGCCCTTGAGGCTGCCACATAAATATTGTGCATCTCTCAAAAGTAGCACAGGTATGAATGTGGTTGTATGTTTGTGTGCATGTTTTATGACATGTGCAATGCTTTAAGCCTGAAAGAGGCATGTGATCGTTTACAGAACTGTGAATAATGCAAAAACCTTGCTTAGCTGTCTCCTAACCAAGCCGTATGGAACATTGGGGTTTCTCTGAGCAATCACTTTCACTAAACCAAAGCAAAGGAAGTTATTGTTACTCCACTCGTCTTTTAGCATTGGGAAGAGAGGTGGCACAAATGTTCACCGGGAAGAGGCTCTTCTGCAAGTCACACCTTAAACTGCTGCATACTCTGTTTGGAGCATTATGCAGTTTGAGTGTTAATGAAGTTTTAGGCTCCTAACAACTGTCTATCTTTCATGAAGAAATGCCTTCAAAACATGGTTGGTGCACCCTCTCATTGCTAGCCCTACCTAGTACCCCCATCACTGCATCGCTATGCAGAGATGTTCCACAGGTCGTGTTTCAATTTTTAGCTCCGTACATTGCAGTGAATCAGGACTCATACCGAGATACCGCACTCAGCAAACAAGCAGAACCTACTTATTTGCTGACGAAGACTCAAGTTCCCATAGGAGCCCTTTCAAGAAGTGTTAGTTTTCACCTGCAGTGGCTTGCACAATCCTGCTGGCCATCATCCAGCGTTGGAAATATGGGTGTGGAGTAGCCTCTCTGTGTTTCTTTTTGTGTGTCTCTGTGTTAGTATGCACCATAGAGTGCCGATACGTCAAAGGATATAAATAATGCACAATGTGTGAGTGCCAGCACCACTGGAGAGAGAGAAAAGTTGAAGTGTCAGAGTGAGTAATGACATTGGGAGCAGCTGGTCCAAACGCATCACTAACGGACATTCTACCTGAGCAGGCCACGTCAAAAAACTGAAACCAGTAAGGAGGAATTTCTCTCTGACAAAGGCTTGAATAAATCATCAATCTATGCACAAACATGCGTTCAGGTTTCACAGACAATTGTCGTAAATCTGTAAAACATGTACACACAGAAGATGAACAGCTTACGTGAGATGACACATTTGCGATTATTAAAGTCAAGGCTTCTGGGTAACTCAGTCCCGTCTGCCGTCCAGATTGACTTCTTCTGCCTTTTGATTTGACCCCCCACCGCCTCCCCGCCGCGACCAGTGTCCTGAGGCTATATCTAACCCCCATGTCGTGCTTGGGATGTCATGGAGGGTGTGGAGACGAGGGCGGCCGGCCCCCAGGAGCTCAGGTCAAGGCGTCTGCCTCGGTCCACTGAGTGTAACATCATGTGACAGACGGTAAACAGCGTTGCAGCTAATGAGAGCATGTCTGGGACGGGGGACGGACGGAGAGGTGCTCATTATGGAGACATGCTCCGCAGGGCAGATATTTTGGGTTAGCTGGATGCTACAGTGTAATGTCACCGCTAGCAGGCAGACGGTAACCCACAATAGTGCTAGTCATATCTGGATCGGGCTCAAGAGACGGCGTAGAGAAAAATAATGTGGTACATTATCTGTAATTAACTTAACGAGCCACCGCAACTTAATCAGTGACGGCAAAGCCCTTATCAATGAGGGCCTTGTCTGCAGCCACAGCAGGCCCAGAGTAGTTCATGGTGTTACAGCAGAGGTCAAGAGAGAGGCCGTTGAAGACATTCCAATCATGAGGAGATGGATACGAGGCAGATCCTGAGGGAGGGACTGGGATCATCCCAGTATCCACTGGCACAAACAGTGCAGCACATTTCCACTGACAGCTGCCAGATCCCATAATGATATAAGATCACAACATGAACCGGCGCCGCACCCCACAGTGTAAATAAAGTAGACTTGAAACGAGGTACTTGGGAGGGAAGGCTTTTGTTGGATGAGTTCTATGTCATGAAGGCTAATTCAGTCAGGTGGCTCACCCCGGCCACAGACTAGAACTGTCTAAATAATATATAGATGCATGCTTATTTATAGAAGAAACTGGGCGTTTTGTCCCCATTCACGCAGAAATAAACAACAAATTGGTCAGGTCTGTTACAGGGGATCCAGCAGCAGTTACTTGGGTCAAATGACTCAAAATGATGTGAAGAGGTACTAATATTTATTTTGAGGCCTGAGGCAATTTGATCTACCGTGATACTGTGAGACTTTGCCCTGTGCACGGGCCCACAAATGTTTTTCAGAGCGTCAGCATTATACAGTCATGGCTGTGTGCCATTCACGCCAACATCACACACCTAGGCAACACATCTCCCAACTACGACAAACCAAACAAAAACAAACGCTCATATCTAAGCTGTGGGCTTGTATCGCTCATGTCGTTGTGATGTTTTAGCATCATGTTAGCGGTCTCATTGTGCAGCATCGGAAGTCTGATCCCCTTCCCTCCAATCTAGGCCACTCTCTGCTCTGGTGTCATGTGGAGGCCCTGATGAATCAGCCCATTGAGCGGAACAGGACCATGGACTGGCCTGGCACTGCAAAAGTGTCTGTATCAATGTGTGCGTGTGTCACACAGTGTGCATTTCAAAATGTGTGTATGCTCGCATGCGTGTGTGTTTACGAGCACGTGCGTGCTTGTGTGTGTGCCTCAGTGTGTGTTTGTGTGTGCACGTGCATGCACGAGCGTGTGCGTGTGTGAACCCTAATTTCCCAGCCTCCCTGGAGACAAAGCAGTCATTTGTGATCATTCAATACAGGCCACCGCCACTGAAGAAGACTGGTGCATTTGCACGTACGTGTGTGCAGATGCATGCATGTGTGTTCACAAACCCCCGTGTTCGCTGAGTGTTTGTGTGGTATGTGCGTATGTCAGAGCAGATGTTCTGGGGCACAAACTGAGGATTATGTCACCGTATTTACAGGCTTTTTGATCGTCACACATGTTTGAGTGCACTGCCCAAATGTAACGAGCAGCTAACCCATTAGCTGGGCGGGGCTTCACAGCTGCATCAGGCATGACATGGCCTGAGAGACTCCACCACAAAGCCCTTATCAACGAAAAGCGTCCACACGTGCGTGCGTGTGTGCGTGAATGTTTGTGAGAAGCAGGGTGAAAAATCTGCAACAGAAATTATTTTGGTACAGAATTCAGTGCCTCCAATCCCTCTTCAGGCTCACCCTCCTAATATACTTCTCATTCATCCATACTGAAATGATATACAGACACACACATCTCTAAGGTTTAGGACTTGAACTTCTGACCCTGCTTCCCTGAGAGGGTTGGAGGGGCCTTTACAGTGGTGAGTTTTAGCTGAGTTCCTCTGGGCCATTTTAACAATAACAATGTCTGCTGGGGAAGCATCAGCATGAAGCACATGACTGAAACTCTAGACTCATGCTGATGCCTCTCGACAAATTTCGGCCAAGCAAGTTAAAAGGACAAACCCACATGAAGTCGACTCCGGGCAAAGGGAGCATTTGTGAATAAACAATATTTCCTAGAAACAGCAAACAACAGCAAACAAACGAAAATGTTACAAAAAATACTTTTTTTTTTCTTCATAGACCAAACCACTCATGATAGTTAACCATATTTAACAACGTCATCGTGCAGGAATATCCCGGCCAAATTTCTGAAGCATGTCAACCGATGATCTCTCACACTGCACACAGTCCATCATATCGAGATGTATCAAAACCATATTGTTGGCCCGCTTCCCACAGTCTTATTTATTTCCCTGCTTCTTCCCTAACAATAGCGGCGTGTTCTCTGAACATTCTTTACAGATTTAACCTCCTAGGTCCGGTTGAGTCAATCTTCCAGATCAATCTTCCTGCTCTACTAGGGGAACTAAACTCGAAGCAGCCTTTCTATCCTGCATGTGTAAAACCTAAATCATCCCGATCACGGAAGCACATGCACGGGTCAATCTCCGGTCTGGCGCTGGTGAAATCCTCAACCAGTGCTTGCGGACGTGTTACCGCGGTGACAGGGGGTGGCACGCGGCTGGGGAGCATGCCCAGTGAGGGCCGACGCAGGGAGACACGAACAGCTGATGGCGATATCATGCCCTCGATTAGATTAGCAGACACACACCGGTGGCACAGCCGAGAGTTACTCCAGCAGGGACCCCGGGAACACGGGAGGCCCTTACTGCCGTTGATAGACATGGGGTTAGCCTGAGCCGCGGAAGGGCTGGGATAAACCACAAACGGTTATAGGATAAACCGGCGAAACAGCCAACAGAGGCACACAGTGAACGACGTAGGGTTGTCACAGCCAAATGCTCCTGGCATATGGCATGGTTTGGTTTGTAAGTAGATCTAAATGCAGTGCAGTTCAGTGAAATACCTGTGGTGTTTCGACTGTGAAGGCCCCCAGATTGAGGTTTGAGTCGTATTTCCGCTATCCTGCTCTTCTCCATCCTCCTCCACACATTAGTCACATTAGGCTAGCTCGCTGGAATGAAGTGCAGGACGCCCCGGGGAGGAGGGAAAGAGCGGCGCTTATGACAGCGCCCTTCAGCTAATAGAGGAAGGATTCGATTTAAACAGAGCCCAATGAAAACGCAGGCCAATGCGGTTACTGGGAAATCCATTGAAAAACAAAGCAAAGGAAAACAGTTTGTCCGATTTTATTTTCGATGAAAGCAATTCCAGAATCACATTTCTCTCCATCAGCACAGTGTGTATCTTATCTAATACTGCAGTACATGACATAAAAGGAAATTATTAACTGGATTAGCCAGATGTTAATCCACTTTCCGTGTGGTGTAATTCATCAATAGAGTATTAAGAGCTTAGCCTAATTCTCTAATCACCATTAAGTCTCAAGCAAATCCTGTCAGAGATTGATGGATACAAAGTGACATGAAATAACAATCACTGACCAGGCAATAATCAAGGGAAATACTCGACACACGATTCCAAGTAACGAATCATTCCAACAAATGGCAAACAGCAGTACCTAAACTAACACACAGTGAGGCTGGAGGTTAGATAGACCGTGACAGAAACCATGACAAACTATTTACCTGAAAAAGACAAGGTGTTTATGAAGTCGATGGAGCGAGCGACCAAACCGGCATGGTTAATGTTCTCTGAATTCCCGCAATGCAAGATGTCTCAGCAGCAGCACTTCACACCTTCAACATCATGTGGGTAATGTTCCCGGGTAGTGCTCCGTCTACACTGGGCGACATCGGTGTAACGAGACTGACGTTTTAGAGCTCAATAACTGCAATGCTGCCATTGTTGTGCCAGTTGTGGCAACACGCACCCGGGGAGACATGGAAAAGACAACCCGTGCCTTGTATACATACGACATAAGAAATGTCTAAATATCCAGGCTACAACGCCCGCCACACCACAACCCACAGCCCTAAATCACCGACACAAACCCGAGTTTGCCTTTCCATCTCTCAGACGCACGACCACATGTCTAGCCTCGGAGGGAACGCAGGGGCCCCACATGACAGGGTGGAGCAGAGCGCCCTGTGTAGCTGTCTACAGTAAAGCAGGGACACGTCAGCAGCAGGCATGACCGCATTGTTCCAGTTCCACCCCCCCCCCCCCAAACCACACAAACACACACACACACCACCCCACCCCACTACCACGACAGCCACCAGCCCCCAGCCCCAGACCCGGGCCGGCTGCCAAACTAGGTCTGAGATAACGAGAGAGCCGGTGAGAGAGAGCGAGAGAGAGACCAGAAGTAGCGGTGAGAGATAGTGAGGGAGAGGGTACACACAGAGTGACTGTTATAGATTGAGAGTTTGGGGGGGTATGCCCCAGCGAGGGGAGAGAGAGTAGAGAGAACAAATAAAGATGAGATATGAAGACAGATAAAAGACACGGAAAGGAAAAAGCAACCGGAATCTGTCCTGTGTTGGCCAAAGCTTGTGACAGGTACCACTGAATCACAGGCTGGATTAACCTCCAGAGAGGCAACGTGTTGTGTTCCTCCACAGAAACACGCAGGCTTGGGCGTAAAGTCATGAAGTAGAGTGGATGTCATGGCGGCCACGGTTCTGTGATACCCTGCTGTGCCAAAGCCTTTAAAATCCCATGTGTTGGGCCATGCGCTGACCTTGAAGGTAGCGGGTGCTTTCTCACCCAGTATGTAGCATGTGTGACGCTAGGTTGGACTTGTGCGGTCTCTTGCCTGCTGAAGCTTGGCGTGAATATATCTGTGAGACCGTTCGACAGTGGTTAGAGAACTCAAAGGAAGGAGTACAATGTTTACTCAAAAGAACAAGGCTAGGTTCTTTGCTTTTTATAGTGGTGGACACCAATACAATTATATTGTCTTTTCTCCCTCTATAATTTTTTAGGGAAACTAGAGTAAATTGAATTAGAAATGAGGATGTCTGGTTAAATGTAGACTAGGATCCTGCTGAACAAAACTGTCTGGTCAACTGAAGATGGCCAAAAACGTAGTGTACAATACAATAGCGGCTTATAACATAATAATACAGCACAAGGCCAGGCAGTAAATCCAATCCTAGAAAATAGAGTATACTGACAGATTGTTTTTACTATGCAGTAAACTCGTGGACGTCTCCATCCTGGTTCCCTTGGCTTGAGGAACGTGGCTGAGCCGAGAGAACGATGCAGATGTTTAAATCATCAAAGGACCATCTGCATCACATGATTCCAGCATCGGCGTCATACAACTTCACCATCCGCATGACGCAACAGCTTCATCAAATCTGGGGATTTCTCCCGACCGCAAGACGAGATGAAGAGGAGAAAAAAATAAAAAAATAAAGAGGGAAACACAGAGAAATCGGTACACCGACCACATTTCTACTTGTTTCCTTCCTGAATATCTCCTAGCCCTGGTAGCCGTCTAGCCAGTGCAGTCCTGTTAGCATTCCAACCACCGGCAGCCTGAGTCATTTGTGGAGGTTCTTCCAGAGAAGTCGTCACCAAGTCTCTCAATTTATTTTTTTATGCCCCTGCAGGAGAAGGTGGGCTGCCGGGAGAGGCGTATGGAAGACACAACTCAAACTTTCCACTCCGATCCAAAGCTAAGGTCCCAATACGACAGGCCCGGTGCTTTTTGTCGTTGAAATCGATTGCGTCATGAATGAAATACTACTTGAGTTGAGCAATGTGGCGTGACATTCAACAGGTGGTTTAAAACTTAGGAGACACGTCAGAAAGACCCGACGGATATCGTAGATAGTCTTACCTCAGAGACTTAAGCCGCTAGCTGGTTGGCAGTTGGCCCCGTCTGGAAACAAAAAAGGAGAAAGGCAGTAAAAACACGGCAACCAACATTATAAACAATTTCTGCAACAATGTGCATTGCGGTTACAACCCAGTAGACCTGCAGGTCTGTATTACTGTACAGGTCTGAAACAGGCCTTTGAAATCAGTGACTGATCCAAAACACAACTATACTAAGAAGAGCTGTAATGAGGGTAAGAATAGCCTATTCGTTATCCTGGACAAAAGTGGGATTACACAGAATAATCCAGACCCAACTCAAAAAAAAAAAAAAGGTTAATACAAATGTTGCATTGTGCTGTTGTCTAGTGGGACAGGGATGGTTGACTCCATTGCATGTGTTATATTTAGGTGGCTTCATCCCCGTGCGATGGATTGAGGCTCTTTATGCTATGTGGGCCAAAGCAAACCTACTGATGATGGTTTCCTCACAGAGGACATTTTAAATGCTGTTCTTTCCCTGCTCATTACACCCCTCATTTCCAGGGTTGGAGACTCTACCGGGACCACAGGAAATGTACATTTTGTTTTCATATTCCATCCTCAAGCCTATCCCCTTACACCCAAGGTCTCCGGTGTACGGGAACATACCATCTTTGGGTGTGTGAGCGGGTGTACACATGTGTTGAGTGTGTCTGCACATGTGCACATATGCCCTAGTCTATTTTGTTATCCCAGAGGTGGAGTGTCACATGTGCATATTTGGCCCCTCGCCTAGATGTGCAAGTTCAACCTGCGTTCAACCCCCATGCCACAGTTTCCACTATATGGAGAGGGGGTGTAGGGAGGCTGTACTTGGCTGTGGGTGTGGCCTGTACTGGGCCAGCGGTCAGAGACTGATTGTCGCTTGAGTCATCTGCACGAACACCAACTGTATCAACAACATCCAATTCAAAGGTGGGAAGAGAGGAACATGATAACTGACTATATAATCATACCATCACCTGTGACGTTGCCAAGGGCCCCGTTTCTAAATTCCCAAGGAGGATATTTTGGGGGATTCAAGCCTGTTTAAAGAACATTGTTGTTTTCTTTTCCATTAATTGCGCAATAATTAGTAGAGACACATAATAGCCGTGATTAGCCTTTTCTTGGCCTGCGGGGTTCATGTTGTGTCTGCCTGGTTGTTGCGTGTTTGAATGTGGCTGCAATGTTGTAGTGTTCATATGGCCAGCACATGTAAGAGTTGGTACCGGCAAATCACCATAAAGAGAAAAACACAAAGTAATTTGTGTTCTACATAAACCACAGAGACGTTAAGGGGAATATTTTAGTGTCGCCCCCCTTCCCCCCACTTCAAACTACTTTCACACAGTTCCCCTCTGGCTTAAGAAAGAGATATTATGAAAGTTGTGGTGCAACATTCGTATGAAACCGAATATAAAGTTTGCGGACATTTGAAAGGACACACAAAGAACATAGAGATGTAGGGCTACAGACATTCAGCTGAGACATTGGGCTGGTTCTGGAAAAAAATAAAGATACAGAAACACGAGCATTGCAGCGAGAATTTGGCTTCATTGTCGCCGGGGACAGCTTCAAAACTAATCCAACACCAACATGTTCCCAGTATTTCCCTAAAAGTGGCAAGCATCAAGTCGAAAGCCTCCCTGTTATTAGTGCCACGTTCAAGAGGACCACATTTCCAGTTCACCCAAGGGCAGTCGGGTCATGGAGGAAAAGGCATCATCAAACCTCACTGTGGTATGGCCCTTATCTCCAGAAAAAACAACAGGGGCAACCACTGAGGCAACAACAACTCGTTGGCAAGCTGGCCAGGACAGAGAGAGAACCCAGTGCACGAGTTCCGGTCTGCAGGACAATCCTCTGCTGATGCTTCCAGATCCTTCCCTCGCTTCAGACAGACAAGAGGAACACAGACATCTAAGTGAGAGCTTACGTAACCACTTGTGATGTGAGCGTAACCAGGCAGATTGATGGGCACGGAGACACACCATGCACTTCCTCATGGTTGCCTGCTTACATAACTTACATAACCCCACAAGTAACTTTTGAAGCCCTGGAGGGCATAGAGGGGTCATGGGTCATGAAGAACACAGTCTAGCAGACCACCCCTGTGTTGAAGGTTTGGCCCAGGATGCATTTCCTTTCCACGAAAAAAAGGCCAGAGGATGAAGTTACTGAATATTTTGTTGATCTGACCAGGGGTCATGAGCTCTTGTGTCTAGAGCTGGAAAGTCAAGACACGATTTGTGTTGTGGTTCTTCAAGGCTACATCACATTACGGGCCTGTGGATTCAAAGTAAAATACAGCGGTAAATACAAAAGGCACTGATTTGTTGAGCATAATGGGTCCGCTGAGAAGGTAATAGATGTGTGTGCGGGAGCGCATGCGAGCGTTAGATGACTGTCAAAGTAGAATTTCAATGAAACCCATAGGAGATTTTTTTTCTGGCTTCAAATACGATATCCAAAGTCAAGCCAGCTGTGTGGGTTTTTTTTGCATTGGGCATCGGTGCCAGGCAGAAATGTATTAAAGAAAAATGTTTAAAGAAAAGATACAGCGACAATCATCCCCAGAACAGATGTCTGGTAAATATGTCAGGACCTGTGGTGAATCAACAGCAAACAGTTGGGTCATCATCATTGAAAAAGGCAGGAAAAAATGTTTCCATCATTTCTCATCCTGTAGTGGCTAGCCAGGCCCAGTGTTTGCCTGGACACGAGTGAATAATACAAAGTCCTGTTGTCGTGGTTGCAGAACTGTGTGTTTGAGACTGGGTGTTTTTGTCTGTTCTGCAGGTCTTCCAAATTAACCGTAATCTGACTGAAGTTGAGTTTTTTTTACATTAGAAGATGATTGCATGTGCATGTGTGTGCGACATGCAGGCTTTAAGTTCTACTTGAATGAAGGCACCATCATTCTGAATGAAGTGATCCAGTTGTACACTTTTGCAACATGCAGAAATGATAAAGAAGTAATTTTTTAAGTAGACTTTGAATTTAGTTAAGTGGCTCCAAGAGAACTAATTTGATAACGACTTAAAACGTGTTATCATTCCTTGCTCTTCTCTTGTTGAGGAGGACAGCTATCTTCTCAGATCATTCCGGGAGAAGTCATCCAGAGCACATGATGAGCATGGATCTCGTCCCATGATTCTCTCCACATAAATGTTTCAAGTAAACTCGACCGACACAAATGTTTCAATTTCTTAAACGGTTCCCTGAAGACAAGGTCCACTTTCCTCCCTCTTCCAGTTATAGAAAATGATGGAATTCACCGAAGCCAATTGTCGTGCTGGCTTTGTTGACCACCAGGTCCCACATCTGGGTAACAGGGAGATAATGAGCCTTTGAGCTAGCATTGATTTCATTAGAGTTGATTAACGAGTGGGTAGTCCTTGTTGTGTCTGGGAGGCATAATTGTACAACAAAATACATTGGTCTTATTCAGTGAGTAACCGCTGAATTATAACAAATATACACAAATAATAATCAATAGAATTAATAGGAATTGCATTCTAAATTATACAAATGGAAAAAAATGATAATTGGTTCTAATCAGATCCCCATGTTCAAATGTTAAGATTGCCTGAGCCAACATAGCTGTAATATCCCTCCACAGTGGATTGTGAAATCTCTCCTCTTCCCCTGATGTATAGCACCAATCAGTCAGCTGTCATGTATAATTGTGTATAGGCTATATCGCTAAGTTTGTGCCAATAAAAATAGCGGATAACAATTCAAAACATGGATCGCAAGACGCCAGCGACATTGACTTATTGCTGAAACTGAATGCCGAGGGGATGACAAATGTCAATGTCAAGAATGAAACCAGAAATAATGGGTTTCGGTTGAGAGGTCATGTTGTGTCAGACAGACCCATCTTCAACGATCTTCATTGGCAGTTATTATTTATCGTTTTAAGTATGATAAAGAGTAGTCTCAGAACTCAATACCACTTTAGATAACTACCGCAAGTCTGATGGAAGACAAGCTCAAATGTTGTTGAACGTTGCCTTTCACTTTCGAATCGGTTTCGACCAATGTCGGGGATCTGGAAGCTCTCATTAGTGAACACATACTCAGCCAGCAGTAGTAAACTGATAAAAAGTAACTGGTTGTTTCTTATCAGACCGTCTGGACTGGCTACTGTAGAAATACAATAATTCAAGCACCCTTCCGAAAGCTTTATCTCATGCAAACAAGTTTTCCACAACGAAACAGAAACAAGGTGTAACTCTTCCAATCGCAGTCACTGGAATGCGGCACAGGCTCTGTGCCGTCTGTCCCAATTCTTTAATATACTATCTAAAATAACTGCTGGACCTGAGGATATACACAGAGTAGAATCTGAGGTCAACGGAGAACCAGTGCATCGCTAGTGGAAAAGATTCTTGCTTCAGCGCTTGCGAGCATGAACCATGGCATTACTTTCCACTTTAATCGTGAGGCCAACATGTCATCCTTTCCAGGCTATTGTCCCATCCTAGAGGCCAGGTCACAGATATTTCCTGGCCAGAGCGACCTCAGAGGGCCCCTGCATTGTGGACTTTGTCCTTGAAGGCCTGGCAGGACCTCCTGGGGCCGCCAGAGGAATGACACAATCGCACCACATCCACAAAACAGAAACACACTGGAGCCTAACCCTGCACTAGGATAGTGCAGGGCGGCTAAGGCTGTTGGACTGGCCCTCCAGCTGTAGTGCTGTGGGGTTGAGCCTGCAGCGTTGTACATGTATATGGAGGCTATATTATAACCATGTCTAGCTAGAGCCTTCCTAGAGCGAGATGCGAGATGAATCTAAAACCAAACTCACTGAGATGGATTTGGATAATACCTAATTACATTCAATATGAAGATAGATCTAACTATTGCCCATTATGAGTCATTTGTTTTAAAGCAAACTGTTCAGTAGCAGTGTACATCCTGTAAGACCAAACCAGTGATGTCCTCACTGGTCGCTTCCATACCTGAGGAAAAAGGAAACTCAGCCCCTTTCTTACTTCTGTCATGCGACAGAGGTCTTTCACATGTGACGCAACACCAGAAGTAAGTTTTCGGTCATTGACCGTAAAACTTACTTCTGGTGTTGCGTCACATGTGAAAGACCTCTGTCGCATGACAGGAAGTTAAGAAAGGGGCTGAGTTTCCTTTTTCCTCAGGTATGGAAGCGACCAGTGAGGACATCACTGGTTTGGTCTTACAGGATGTACACTGCTACTGAACAGTTTGCTTTAAAACAAATGACTCATAATGGGCAATAGTTAGATCTATCTTCATATATTGAATGTAATTAGGTATTATCCAAATCCATCTCAGTGAGTTTGGTTTTAGATTCATCTCGCATCTCGCTCTAGGAAGGCTCTAGCTAGACATGGTTATAATATAGCCTCCATATACATGTACAAACGCTGCAGGCTCAACCCCACAGCACTACAGCTGGAGGGCCAGTCCAACAGCCTTAGCCGCCCTGCACTATCCTAGTGCAGGGTTAGGCTCCAGTGTGTTTCTGTTTTTGTGGATGTGGTGCGATTGTGTCATTCCTCTGGCGGCCCCAGGAGGTCCTGCCAGGCCTTCAAGGACAAAGTCCACAATGCAGGGGCCCTCTGAGGTCGCTCTGGCCAGGAAATATCTGTGACCTGGCCTCTAGGATGGGACAATAGCCTGGAAAGGATGACATGTTGGCCTCACGATTAAAGTGGAAAGTAATGCCATGGTTCATGCTCGCAAGCGCTGAAGCAAGAATCTTTTCCACTAGCGATGCACTGGTTCTCCGTTGACCTCAGATTCTACTCTGTGTATATCCTCAGGTCCAGCAGTTATTTTAGATAGTATATATAAAGAATTGGGACAGACGGCACAGAGCCTGTGCCGCATTCCAGTGACTGCGATTGGGAAGAGTTACACCTTGTTTTCTGTTTCGTTGTGGAAAACTTGTTTGCATGAGATAAAGCTTTCGGAAGGGTGCTTGAATTATTGTATTTCTACAGTAGCCAGTCCAGACGGTCTGATAAGAAAACAACCAGTTACTTTTTATCAGTTTACTACTGCTGGCTGAGTATGTGTTCACTAATGAGAGCTTCCAGATCCCCGACATTGGTCGAAACCGATTCGAAAGTGAAAGGCAACGTTCAACAACATTTGAGCTTGTCTTCCATCAGACTTGCGGTAGTTATCTAAAGTGGTATTGAGTTCTGAGACTACTCTTTATCATACTTAAAACGATAAATAATAACTGCCAATGAAGATCGTTGAAGATGGGTCTGTCTGACACAACATGACCTCTCAACCGAAACCCATTATTTCTGGTTTCATTCTTGACATTGACATTTGTCATCCCCTCGGCATTCAGTTTCAGCAATAAGTCAATGTCGCTGGCGTCTTGCGATCCATGTTTTGAATTGTTATCCGCTATTTTTATTGGCACAAACTTAGCGATATAGCCTATACACAATTATACATGACAGCTGACTGATTGGTGCTATACATCAGGGGAAGAGGAGAGATTTCACAATCCACTGTGGAGGGATATTACAGCTATGTTGGCTCAGGCAATCTTAACATTTGAACATGGGGATCTGATTAGAACCAATTATCATTTTTTTCCATTTGTATAATTTAGAATGCAATTCCTATTAATTCTATTGATTATTATTTGTGTATATTTGTTATAATTCAGCGGTTACTCACTGAATAAGAACCAATGTATTTTGTTGTACAATTATGCCTCCCAGACACAACAAGGACTACCCACTCGTTAATCAACTCTAATGAAATCAATGCTAGCTCAAAGGCTCATTATCTCCCTGTTACCCAGATGTGGGACCTGGTGGTCAACAAAGCCAGCACGACAATTGGCTTCGGTGAATTCCATTCATTTTCTATAACTGGAAGAGGGAGGAAAGTGGACCTTGTCTTCAGGGAACCGTTTAAGAAATTGAAACATTTGTGTCGGTCGAGTTTACTTGAAACATTTATGTGGAGAGAATCATGGGACGAGATCCATGCTCATCATGTGCTCTGGATGACTTCTCCCGGAATGATCTGAGAAGATAGCTGTCCTCCTCAACAAGAGAAGAGCAAGGAATGATAAACACGTTTTAAGTCGTTATCAAATTAGTTCTCTTGGAGCCACTTAACTAAATTCAAAGTCTACTTAAAAAATTACTTCTTTATCATTTCTGCATGTTGCAAAAGTGTACAACTGGATCACTTCATTCAGAATGATGGTGCCTTCATTCAAGTAGAACTTAAAGCCTGCATGTCGCACACACATGCACATGCAATCAATCTTCTAATGTAAAAAAAACTCAACTTCAGTCAGATTACGGTTAATTTGGAAGACCCTGCAGAACAGACAAAAACACCCAGTCTCAAACACACAGTTCTGCAACCACGACAACAGGACTTTGTATTATTCACTCGTGTCCAGGCAAACACTGGGCCTGGCTAGCCACTACAGGATGAGAAATGATGGAAACATTTTTTCCTGCCTTTTTCAATGATGATGACCCAACTGTTTGCTGTTGATTCACCACAGGTCCTGACATATTTACCAGACATCTGTTCTGGGGATGATTGTCGCTGTATCTTTTCTTTAAAACATTTTTCTTTAATACATTTCTGCCTGGCACCGATGCCCAATGCAAAAAAAACCCACACAGCTGGCTTGACTTTGGATATCGTATTTGAAGCCAGAAAAAAAATCTCCTATGGGTTTCATTGAAATTCTACTTTGACAGTCATCTAACGCTCGCATATGCGCTCCCGCACACACATCTATTACCTTCTCAGCGGACCCATTATGCTCAACAAATCAGTGCCTTTTGTATTTACCGCTGTATTTTACTTTGAATCCACAGGCCCGTAATGTGATGTAGCCTTGAAGAACCACAACACAAATCGTGTCTTGACTTTCCAGCTCTAGACACAAGAGCTCATGACCCCTGGTCAGATCAACAAAATATTCAGTAACTTCATCCTCTGGCCTTTTTTCGTGGAAAGGAAATGCATCCTTGGGCCAAACCTTCAACACAGGGGTGGTCTGCTAGACTGTGTTCTTCATGACCCATGACCCCTCTATGCCCTCCAGGGCTTCAAAAGTTACTTGTGGGGTTATGTAAGTTATGTAAGCAGGCAACCATGAGGAAGTGCCATGGTGTGTCTCCGTGCCCATCAATCTGCCTGGTTACGCTCACATCACAAGTGGTTACGTAAGCTCTCACTTAGATGTCTGTGTTCCTCTTGTCTGTCTGAAGCGAGGGAAGGATCTGGAAGCATCAGCAGAGGATTGTCCTGCAGACCGGAACTCGTGCACTGGTGTTCTCTCTCTGTCCTGGCCAGCTTGCCAACGAGTTGTTGTTGCCTCAGTGGTTGCCCCTGTTGTTTTTTCTGGAGATAAGGGCCATACCACAGTGAGGTTTGATGATGCCTTTTCCTCCATGACCCGACTGCCCTTGGGTGAACTGGAAATGTGGTCCTCTTGAACGTGGCACTAATAACAGGGAGGCTTTCGACTTGATGCTTGCCACTTTTAGGGAAATACTGGGAACATGTTGGTGTTGGATTAGTTTTGAAGCTGTCCCCGGCGACAATGAAGCCAAATTCTCGCTGCAATGCTCGTGTTTCTGTATCTTTATTTTTTTCCAGAACCAGCCCAATGTCTCAGCTGAATGTCTGTAGCCCTACATCTCTATGTTCTTTGTGTGTCCTTTCAAATGTCCGCAAACTTTATATTCGGTTTCATACGAATGTTGCACCACAACTTTCATAATATCTCTTTCTTAAGCCAGAGGGGAACTGTGTGAAAGTAGTTTGAAGTGGGGGGAAGGGGGGCGACACTAAAATATTCCCCTTAACGTCTCTGTGGTTTATGTAGAACACAAATTACTTTGTGTTTTTCTCTTTATGGTGATTTGCCGGTACCAACTCTTACATGTGCTGGCCATATGAACACTACAACATTGCAGCCACATTCAAACACGCAACAACCAGGCAGACACAACATGAACCCCGCAGGCCAAGAAAAGGCTAATCACGGCTATTATGTGTCTCTACTAATTATTGCGCAATTAATGGAAAAGAAAAACACTGAATGTTCTTTAAACAAGGCTTGAATCCCCCCAAAAATATCCTCCTTGGGGAATTTAGAAACGGGGCCCTTGGCAACGTCACAGGTGATGGTATGATTATATAAGTCAGTTATCATGTTCCTCTCTTCCCACCTTTGAATTGGATGTTGTTGATACAGTTGGTGTTCGTGCAGATGACTCAAGCGACAATCAGTCTCTGACCGCTGGCCCAGTACAGGCCACACCCCACAGCCAAGTACAGCCTCCCTACACCCCCTCTCCATATAGTGGAAACTGTGGCATGGGGGTTGAACGCAGGTTGAACTTGCACATCTAGGCGAGGGGCCAAATATGCACATGTGACACTCCACCTCTGGGATAACAAAATAGACTAGGGCATATGTGCACATGTGCAGACACACTCAACACATGTGTACACCCGCTCACACACCCAAAGATGGTATGTTCCCGTACACCGGAGACCTTGGGTGTAAGGGGATAGGCTTGAGGATGGAATATGAAAACAAAATGTACATTTCCTGTGGTCCCGGTAGAGTCTCCAACCCTGGAAATGAGGGGTGTAATGAGCAGGGAAAGAACAGCATTTAAAATGTCCTCTGTGAGGAAACCATCATCAGTAGGTTTGCTTTGGCCCACATAGCATAAAGAGCCTCAATCCATCGCACGGGGATGAAGCCACCTAAATATAACACATGCAATGGAGTCAACCATCCCTGTCCCACTAGACAACAGCACAATGCAACATTTGTATTAACCTTTTTTTTTTTTTTTGAGTTGGGTCTGGATTATTCTGTGTAATCCCACTTTTGTCCAGGATAACGAATAGGCTATTCTTACCCTCATTACAGCTCTTCTTAGTATAGTTGTGTTTTTGGATCAGTCACTGATTTCAAAGGCCTGTTTCAGACCTGTACAGTAATACAGACCTGCAGGTCTACTGGGTTGTAACCGCAATGCACATTGTTGCAGAAATTGTTTATAATGTTGGTTGCCGTGTTTTTACTGCCTTTCTCCTTTTTTGTTTCCAGACGGGGCCAACTGCCAACCAGCTAGCGGCTTAAGTCTCTGAGGTAAGACTATCTACGATATCCGTCGGGTCTTTCTGACGTGTCTCCTAAGTTTTAAACCACCTGTTGAATGTCACGCCACATTGCTCAACTCAAGTAGTATTTCATTCATGACGCAATCGATTTCAACGACAAAAAGCACCGGGCCTGTCGTATTGGGACCTTAGCTTTGGATCCGGAGTGGAAAGTTTGAGTTGTGTCTTCCATACGCCTCTCCCGGCAGCCCACCTTCTCCTGCAGGGGCATAAAAAAATAAATTGAGAGACTTGGTGACGACTTCTCTGGAAGAACCTCCACAAATGACTCAGGCTGCCGGTGGTTGGAATGCTAACAGGACTGCACTGGCTAGACGGCTACCAGGGCTAGGAGATATTCAGGAAGGAAACAAGTAGAAATGTGGTCGGTGTACCGATTTCTCTGTGTTTCCCTCTTTATTTTTTTATTTTTTTCTCCTCTTCATCTCGTCTTGCGGTCGGGAGAAATCCCCAGATTTGATGAAGCTGTTGCGTCATGCGGATGGTGAAGTTGTATGACGCCGATGCTGGAATCATGTGATGCAGATGGTCCTTTGATGATTTAAACATCTGCATCGTTCTCTCGGCTCAGCCACGTTCCTCAAGCCAAGGGAACCAGGATGGAGACGTCCACGAGTTTACTGCATAGTAAAAACAATCTGTCAGTATACTCTATTTTCTAGGATTGGATTTACTGCCTGGCCTTGTGCTGTATTATTATGTTATAAGCCGCTATTGTATTGTACACTACGTTTTTGGCCATCTTCAGTTGACCAGACAGTTTTGTTCAGCAGGATCCTAGTCTACATTTAACCAGACATCCTCATTTCTAATTCAATTTACTCTAGTTTCCCTAAAAAATTATAGAGGGAGAAAAGACAATATAATTGTATTGGTGTCCACCACTATAAAAAGCAAAGAACCTAGCCTTGTTCTTTTGAGTAAACATTGTACTCCTTCCTTTGAGTTCTCTAACCACTGTCGAACGGTCTCACAGATATATTCACGCCAAGCTTCAGCAGGCAAGAGACCGCACAAGTCCAACCTAGCGTCACACATGCTACATACTGGGGTGAGAAAGCACCCGCTACCTTCAAGGTCAGCGCATGGCCCAACACATGGGATTTTAAAGGCTTTGGCACAGCAGGGTATCACAGAACCGTGGCCGCCATGACATCCACTCTACTTCATGACTTTACGCCCAAGCCTGCGTGTTTCTGTGGAGGAACACAACACGTTGCCTCTCTGGAGGTTAATCCAGCCTGTGATTCAGTGGTACCTGTCACAAGCTTTGGCCAACACAGGACAGATTCCGGTTGCTTTTTCCTTTCCGTGTCTTTTATCTGTCTTCATATCTCATCTTTATTTGTTCTCTCTACTCTCTCTCCCCTCGCTGGGGCATACCCCCCCAAACTCTCAATCTATAACAGTCACTCTGTGTGTACCTCTCTCCCTCACTATCTCTCACCGCTACTTCTGGTCTCTCTCTCGCTCTCTCTCACCGGCTCTCTCGTTATCTCAGACCTAGTTTGGCAGCCGGCCCGGGTCTGGGGGCTGGGGGCTGGTGGCTGTCGTGGTAGTGGGGTGGGGTGTGTGTGTGTGTGTGTTTGTGTGGTTTGGGGGGGGGGGGGGTGGAACTGGAACAATGCGGTCATGCCTGCTGCTGACGTGTCCCTGCTTTACTGTAGACAGCTACACAGGGCGCTCTGCTCCACCCTGTCATGTGGGGCCCCTGCGTTCCCTCCGAGGCTAGACATGTGGTCGTGCGTCTGAGAGATGGAAAGGCAAACTCGGGTTTGTGTCGGTGATTTAGGGCTGTGGGTTGTGGTGTGGCGGGCGTTGTAGCCTGGATATTTAGACATTTCTTATGTCGTATGTATACAAGGCACGGGTTGTCTTTTCCATGTCTCCCCGGGTGCGTGTTGCCACAACTGGCACAACAATGGCAGCATTGCAGTTATTGAGCTCTAAAACGTCAGTCTCGTTACACCGATGTCGCCCAGTGTAGACGGAGCACTACCCGGGAACATTACCCACATGATGTTGAAGGTGTGAAGTGCTGCTGCTGAGACATCTTGCATTGCGGGAATTCAGAGAACATTAACCATGCCGGTTTGGTCGCTCGCTCCATCGACTTCATAAACACCTTGTCTTTTTCAGGTAAATAGTTTGTCATGGTTTCTGTCACGGTCTATCTAACCTCCAGCCTCACTGTGTGTTAGTTTAGGTACTGCTGTTTGCCATTTGTTGGAATGATTCGTTACTTGGAATCGTGTGTCGAGTATTTCCCTTGATTATTGCCTGGTCAGTGATTGTTATTTCATGTCACTTTGTATCCATCAATCTCTGACAGGATTTGCTTGAGACTTAATGGTGATTAGAGAATTAGGCTAAGCTCTTAATACTCTATTGATGAATTACACCACAACGGAAAGTGGATTAACATCTGGCTAATCCAGTTAATAATTTCCTTTTATGTCATGTACTGCAGTATTAGATAAGATACACACTGTGCTGATGGAGAGAACATGTGATTCTGGAATTGCTTTCATCGAAAATAAAATCGGACAAACTGTTTTCCTTTGCTTTGTTTTTCAATGGATTTCCAGTAACCGCATTGGCCTGCGTTTTCATTGGGCTCTGTTTAAATCGAATCCTTCCTCTATTAGCTGAAGGGCGCTGTCATAAGCGCCGCTCTTTCCCTCCTCCCCGGGGCGTCCTGCACTTCATTCCAGCGAGCTAGCCTAATGTGACTAATGTGTGGAGGAGGATGGAGAAGAGCAGGATAGCGGAAATACGACTCAAACCTCAATCTGGGGGCCTTCACAGTCGAAACACCACAGGTATTTCACTGAACTGCACTGCATTTAGATCTACTTACAAACCAAACCATGCCATATGCCAGGAGCATTTGGCTGTGACAACCCTACGTCGTTCACTGTGTGCCTCTGTTGGCTGTTTCGCCCGGTTTATCCTATAACCGTTTGTGGTTTATCCCAGCCCTTCCGCGGCTCAGGCTAACCCCATGTCTATCAACGGCAGTAAGGGCCTCCCGTGTTCCCGGGGTCCCTGCTGGAGTAACTCTCGGCTGTGCCACCGGTGTGTGTCTGCTAATCTAATCGAGGGCATGATATCGCCATCAGCTGTTCGTGTCTCCCTGCGTCGGCCCTCACTGGGCATGCTCCCCAGCCGCGTGCCACCCCCTGTCACCGCGGTAACACGTCCGCAAGCACTGGTTGAGGATTTCACCAGCGCCAGACCGGAGATTGACCCGTGCATGTGCTTCCGTGATCGGGATGATTTAGGTTTTACACATGCAGGATAGAAAGGCTGCTTCGAGTTTAGTTCCCCTAGTAGAGCAGGAAGATTGATCTGGAAGATTGACTCAACCGGACCTAGGAGGTTAAATCTGTAAAGAATGTTCAGAGAACACGCCGCTATTGTTAGGGAAGAAGCAGGGAAATAAATAAGACTGTGGGAAGCGGGCCAACAATATGGTTTTGATACATCTCGATATGATGGACTGTGTGCAGTGTGAGAGATCATCGGTTGACATGCTTCAGAAATTTGGCCGGGATATTCCTGCACGATGACGTTGTTAAATATGGTTAACTATCATGAGTGGTTTGGTCTATGAAGAAAAAAAAAAGTATTTTTTGTAACATTTTCGTTTGTTTGCTGTTGTTTGCTGTTTCTAGGAAATATTGTTTATTCACAAATGCTCCCTTTGCCCGGAGTCGACTTCATGTGGGTTTGTCCTTTTAACTTGCTTGGCCGAAATTTGTCGAGAGGCATCAGCATGAGTCTAGAGTTTCAGTCATGTGCTTCATGCTGATGCTTCCCCAGCAGACATTGTTATTGTTAAAATGGCCCAGAGGAACTCAGCTAAAACTCACCACTGTAAAGGCCCCTCCAACCCTCTCAGGGAAGCAGGGTCAGAAGTTCAAGTCCTAAACCTTAGAGATGTGTGTGTCTGTATATCATTTCAGTATGGATGAATGAGAAGTATATTAGGAGGGTGAGCCTGAAGAGGGATTGGAGGCACTGAATTCTGTACCAAAATAATTTCTGTTGCAGATTTTTCACCCTGCTTCTCACAAACATTCACGCACACACGCACGCACGTGTGGACGCTTTTCGTTGATAAGGGCTTTGTGGTGGAGTCTCTCAGGCCATGTCATGCCTGATGCAGCTGTGAAGCCCCGCCCAGCTAATGGGTTAGCTGCTCGTTACATTTGGGCAGTGCACTCAAACATGTGTGACGATCAAAAAGCCTGTAAATACGGTGACATAATCCTCAGTTTGTGCCCCAGAACATCTGCTCTGACATACGCACATACCACACAAACACTCAGCGAACACGGGGGTTTGTGAACACACATGCATGCATCTGCACACACGTACGTGCAAATGCACCAGTCTTCTTCAGTGGCGGTGGCCTGTATTGAATGATCACAAATGACTGCTTTGTCTCCAGGGAGGCTGGGAAATTAGGGTTCACACACGCACACGCTCGTGCATGCACGTGCACACACAAACACACACTGAGGCACACACACAAGCACGCACGTGCTCGTAAACACACACGCATGCGAGCATACACACATTTTGAAATGCACACTGTGTGACACACGCACACATTGATACAGACACTTTTGCAGTGCCAGGCCAGTCCATGGTCCTGTTCCGCTCAATGGGCTGATTCATCAGGGCCTCCACATGACACCAGAGCAGAGAGTGGCCTAGATTGGAGGGAAGGGGATCAGACTTCCGATGCTGCACAATGAGACCGCTAACATGATGCTAAAACATCACAACGACATGAGCGATACAAGCCCACAGCTTAGATATGAGCGTTTGGTTTTTGTTTGGTTTGTCGTAGTTGGGAGATGTGTTGCCTAGGTGAGTGATGTTGGCGTGAATGGCACACAGCCATGACTGTATAATGCTGACGCTCTGAAAAACATTTGTGGGCCCGTGCACAGGGCAAAGTCTCACAGTATCACGGTAGATCAAATTGCCTCAGGCCTCAAAATAAATATTAGTACCTCTTCACATCATTTTGAGTCATTTGACCCAAGTAACTGCTGCTGGATCCCCTGTAACAGACCTGACCAATTTGTTGTTTATTTTCTGCGTGAATGGGGACAAAACGCCCAGTTTCTTCTATAAATAAGCATGCATCTATATATTATTTAGACAGTTCTAGTCTGTGGCCGGGGTGAGCCACCTGACTGAATTAGCCTTCATGACATAGAACTCATCCAACAAAAGCCTTCCCTCCCAAGTACCTCGTTTCAAGTCTACTTTATTTACACTGTGGGGTGCGGCGCCGGTTCATGTTGTGATCTTATATCATTATGGGATCTGGCAGCTGTCAGTGGAAATGTGCTGCACTGTTTGTGCCAGTGGATACTGGGATGATCCCAGTCCCTCCCTCAGGATCTGCCTCGTATCCATCTCCTCATGATTGGAATGTCTTCAACGGCCTCTCTCTTGACCTCTGCTGTAACACCATGAACTACTCTGGGCCTGCTGTGGCTGCAGACAAGGCCCTCATTGATAAGGGCTTTGCCGTCACTGATTAAGTTGCGGTGGCTCGTTAAGTTAATTACAGATAATGTACCACATTATTTTTCTCTACGCCGTCTCTTGAGCCCGATCCAGATATGACTAGCACTATTGTGGGTTACCGTCTGCCTGCTAGCGGTGACATTACACTGTAGCATCCAGCTAACCCAAAATATCTGCCCTGCGGAGCATGTCTCCATAATGAGCACCTCTCCGTCCGTCCCCCGTCCCAGACATGCTCTCATTAGCTGCAACGCTGTTTACCGTCTGTCACATGATGTTACACTCAGTGGACCGAGGCAGACGCCTTGACCTGAGCTCCTGGGGGCCGGCCGCCCTCGTCTCCACACCCTCCATGACATCCCAAGCACGACATGGGGGTTAGATATAGCCTCAGGACACTGGTCGCGGCGGGGAGGCGGTGGGGGGTCAAATCAAAAGGCAGAAGAAGTCAATCTGGACGGCAGACGGGACTGAGTTACCCAGAAGCCTTGACTTTAATAATCGCAAATGTGTCATCTCACGTAAGCTGTTCATCTTCTGTGTGTACATGTTTTACAGATTTACGACAATTGTCTGTGAAACCTGAACGCATGTTTGTGCATAGATTGATGATTTATTCAAGCCTTTGTCAGAGAGAAATTCCTCCTTACTGGTTTCAGTTTTTTGACGTGGCCTGCTCAGGTAGAATGTCCGTTAGTGATGCGTTTGGACCAGCTGCTCCCAATGTCATTACTCACTCTGACACTTCAACTTTTCTCTCTCTCCAGTGGTGCTGGCACTCACACATTGTGCATTATTTATATCCTTTGACGTATCGGCACTCTATGGTGCATACTAACACAGAGACACACAAAAAGAAACACAGAGAGGCTACTCCACACCCATATTTCCAACGCTGGATGATGGCCAGCAGGATTGTGCAAGCCACTGCAGGTGAAAACTAACACTTCTTGAAAGGGCTCCTATGGGAACTTGAGTCTTCGTCAGCAAATAAGTAGGTTCTGCTTGTTTGCTGAGTGCGGTATCTCGGTATGAGTCCTGATTCACTGCAATGTACGGAGCTAAAAATTGAAACACGACCTGTGGAACATCTCTGCATAGCGATGCAGTGATGGGGGTACTAGGTAGGGCTAGCAATGAGAGGGTGCACCAACCATGTTTTGAAGGCATTTCTTCATGAAAGATAGACAGTTGTTAGGAGCCTAAAACTTCATTAACACTCAAACTGCATAATGCTCCAAACAGAGTATGCAGCAGTTTAAGGTGTGACTTGCAGAAGAGCCTCTTCCCGGTGAACATTTGTGCCACCTCTCTTCCCAATGCTAAAAGACGAGTGGAGTAACAATAACTTCCTTTGCTTTGGTTTAGTGAAAGTGATTGCTCAGAGAAACCCCAATGTTCCATACGGCTTGGTTAGGAGACAGCTAAGCAAGGTTTTTGCATTATTCACAGTTCTGTAAACGATCACATGCCTCTTTCAGGCTTAAAGCATTGCACATGTCATAAAACATGCACACAAACATACAACCACATTCATACCTGTGCTACTTTTGAGAGATGCACAATATTTATGTGGCAGCCTCAAGGGCTGAAGTGTTGGTTTTCCTGTGTGGTCACAAATTGTATTGACTAAATGGTAAATGAGAGGCTAAGTCATTGGTGAACAGACCATAAGTGTCTCAGCCAAATACGCAGTTCAGCAGCAACAAATTGTGTCTATAAAGCTACAGCAGCTTGATGAGACATCTTTATAGGGATAGAAAGGATAATAATTGTTGAACCTGTGTGACTGAAGCATTTTATAAGCATGCAGACCGTGGGCATTTACAGCACCACATGCAGATGTGGGATTATACTGCTTTGTTTAAACCAAACTATTATTACCAAATATAATTAGTCGCTTGTTAACTTGGTGGGAGCTACACAGACACACAAGAAAACCTCTCTATTCCTTTCCTCTCTCTGCTCTGAGGCACGCTGCGCTGCCCTGGGTAGAAATGCCCCTCGTAAATAATTCTCTGCATGTGCGTCTGTTTTTAAGCTGGGCGAGAATGCCAGGAGCCTGGAGCATCTCCACAAATATGTGCTAATGTTAACTGGGGCCCCCACAGGCCCTGATCTTGCAGTGGAGGGACACATAGCCTCAGCAGAGGTTTATTCTGGGGGCCCGGTATGTGGGGAGTTGGGAACCCAGCCTCGGTGAGCGTGTGAGAGGTGCAGGGAGGGTATGGCGTTGGGTTCCACTTCAGCAGTCTGCATTGGTCAGCCACATACATCAATGTCAATTTGTCCGAGGAAATGGGTTACTCTAGCTACCCTGATTCCTGGAAGATGGGGTTTCTGGTAAAAAGACGCTGTGTGTTTGGATTTGAAGTGGGTCTTTTGTATGAGGGAGAAGGCAAATCAAAGAGGTATCACCAATGGAATCTAAAAGGGTTTAGTGAACATGTAAGCGATTATTTAGTGATGCGGCACATGATCTCTGACCCTCTCTGTCTCTACCTGTCTTTGTATTTCTCACTCAGTCTCTCTACCTCTCGCTCTCTCTCGCTCCGTCTCTCTACCTTTACCTCTCTCTCTTTCTCGCTCTCGCTCTGACTCTCTACCTCTACCTCTCTCTCTCTTCTCTCTCACTCTCTCTCTACCTCTCACACTCTCCCTCTCTAGCTCTCTCTCTCTTTGTCTCTCTCACACTCTGTCTCTCTTACACTCTGTCTCTCTAACTCTGCCTCTCTCTCTCTCTTGCTCTGTCTCTCTACCTCTCACATTCTCCCTTTCTAGCTCTCTCTCTGTCTTTCTCTCACTCACTGTCTCTGTGACACTCTGTCTCTCTAACTCTGCCTCTCTACCTCTACATACCTCTACATACCTCTCCCTCTGCCTCCCCCTTATTCGCCGCCAGACGGAGAGGGGACTGTAACCCCGGGTCAGCTTGAGGACACCGTCGGTAAATAGTTTACGGTGGTGTGGGAGAGCAGGTCTGCGTCAGCCTTGAAGAGGGATCAAGCCTCTCCTTCCAGACGCTGCCTGAAAAGCCGCAGCTTCGCAGGGAATCCCTGCCGTTTCGGCCCAGCAGCGGGCCAGACCTGAGGCATTCTGCGGCGCTTTAAGTACATATCCTGAATAATTGATTCTGATTCGCCCAAGGCCCGGTTCTCTGAGAGACCCTGGTCCGACTGCCTTCCCCCAGCAAACGGTTGATGTTGGACGCTTGCACAAGACGCATTTATTTCTGCTTCCTGTAATCATCGTCTGCCTTCCTTCCGTGCCATGCCAAAGCCGAGCTCTCACCCTCGATACAGACGTCCACGATGGGGAAGACCTTGAACTACAGGCTGGAACTGTTTTGATGCTTGTTTATGCTTGAGTGGTTTCAAGGAGTTATGAATTGTTAAACATTTACAAGCATTGGAATACTTGTCATTTCCCTTTAGGCAGAACCATTATCACTTTATTTTAAATGATTGAATGATTCATCTACATCTTTAATGCATAGCCTCAGAAGATCACTTGAGTGAAGCCGACTTCGATAAAGCATTTCAAACAACGTCTCAAGCCAGCGCCTCGTTCAGCTGCAGAGACTTCACCCAACCCGTAAAATAGGGAGGATGTGGGTTTGGAAGTGTAGAAAGATGGAACATTATTGAAAGAGTCGCTTTCACAGATGAGATTGCATTACCTGTTGCCCAGTGTGACTTAAGTGAACGGCACATCCACATGCTCATTTAGCCATTTCACTGGCCTCTCTTAAACAACAAATTGACCTAACCACAACCATGTGACCACACTGAAACACCCTTAGCGAACATATCGTCCTCAGCCATGCACTCCAAACCCCAACAGACTCTCAACATCCACAATCTGATTCAAGTCAGCCCATTTCTTAGACGCAGTGCCATTTGATCAAGGAAATTGATGAATTTTGAATCATTGTTGATTTTTTTTCCTAGTTTTTGTGTTGTCCAGATGTTCAGCGCAATCCTAAGTTTTGTCAAATCCCTGTTGTGTCAGGTGCTACCAGAGGGAGACTTCTCTTCAGGGTGAGTTTGGAGATGCTGCTGGGCATTGGGCTGGTATGTTGTGGGGTGGGGAGGGGGGGAGGGGGGGGAGGGGGGAACGGGGAAGAGAGGGGCAGGGTTTGGCCCCTTGCCTTGATTGTCCGACCCCGCTGCAAAGCAGCTGTGGCCTTTTTGCCCTCTGTGGCGACCCCCATTGTTTGTACGGGTTAATAACGCTATAGATCGAGGGGAAATAGGGAGGGGCCAAGCCCATACTGGTCTTAGACGACAACCGGGGAGGCGGAGTCAGTGAACGATGCAAGTTAACATAACGGTAAAGAGACGAGAGTCTGAATAACAAGTTGAGAGAGAAAAGTTTATCTCACATTTTCCACTCCTATCTTTAAAAGCTGGTTGATGGGAAAGTATGATGCACTCAGACTAATATTCACAAAGACATGCGTGGGTGTGTGTTGGTGAGAGAGTGTTTGGGGGGGGGGGGGGGGTCACTGATTAGTCTACCACTGGATACTCACACACACACACACTCATCATGACACCTCTCCCTCTCCTCACGTTAAGTATTCCAACCCCCCTCGGTGGCACGGCGTCCCTTCCCGGCAGCCTCCGCTGCAGATAGGTGGAGGGCTTGGGGCCGTCTGAAGCAGAGGCCGCCTCTGGTTTCTGTGCGGGGTGGCTGGTCGCGCAGAGGGAGCTGTTAAGATAGGAGGAGGCAGAGAGGAGGAGCCTGGAACTCGCTGGAGGGGAAGGGGCGGTGGGAGGGAGAGAGAGAGAGAGAGAGGGAGGGAGGGAGGGCCACCTCCTGCACGGCTTCACACTGCACTGTGCTTCACCACAATGGGAGAGGCGTGTTGAGAGAGGGAGCGAGCGAGCTGAAAGGGAACTAGAGAGAGAGCCTGTGGAATCTCTGTAGCGAAGGTGAATCTGTGGTGGTGTGTGCAGTGTGTGGGAGACTACGGCGGATTTCGCACTTCTTCTTCAGACCCTGCTCAGGTTAGTTGTGCGGCTGCATGCTGGCAGACGATTGTTGCAACAGAGTGTGTGTGTGTGTTGGTGTGTGTGTGTGTGTGCTCAGCTGTGCAAGTGTGTGCGCATATCGTGGGTTTGAGATGGACTCAAACTGACTACGCTGGCTGCGCTGTGAATGGGGATAATTGCCCGGGTGTTCGGTTGCCGGAATCAAAGCGCAATGTGCATTTATTTTGGATATCTTCTCGCCCGTTCTGAACACGCTCTCTCTCTGTGTCTCTATTGTCGGAAGGTCATTGTGTTTTAGTTTAGGAGCTTTTCTGGCGAGTTCTGCGGGTCTTGCTGCATGCTATGTGACATGACATCGCCACCCTCTCCCCCTCCACCCCCCCATCACCCTGTTCTTCCCCTGCTTTTCGCAGTGGGGGGGGGGCTCTTCTTTAAAGGGTAAAGAATGGGGCTTTGAGCGGTGAATGGGTTTGCGATGGGTCTGTGGTGTGTGCTTAACAGAGGTGCCGCCTTCTCATGTGTCAGCCTGCTAGTGATGGGGGGGGGGCTAATGGGACGTCCTCTCGAGTTGTCCTCATTTTTTGCGTTTAGGGGGGGGCCCAAATTGGTTGCAGCCAGTTCCCCCTGCGTTCTTCCCTTCACATGCGTTTCATATAATACAAAGTTCCCCTGAAAAGTCCCTCCAAGAACCCGTTCCAAAGGCTCCTTTATTTCCTGTTGCTCTGTTCCTACTCTGTGTGCCCTCCCTGGGGGGGTCGAGTTGGTGGAGGAGATGTACTGTAAAGTGGATCGGACTCCGTTTCAAGGGTGTCCGTTTCCTCAGCGTTGCCCGAGCAATGTTTCAGTCTGTTTTGGTCGAGTCTGTTGGTTAGAGCGACGTGAGTTTCTATTTCTGGGTGTTGTTTTTTTGGGACTTTGAATGGCGTTCATTCATGGCTGGATCGCTGACCGATGATGGGGAACTTTGCGGTTGGGCTGGTGCCATCTTGTCTTTTTCTTTTTTTTGGAGTTTGTTGGCTCTTTAGTTTCCCCCCCCCCACTGCGGTTGGTCAGCTGCTTATCAGTTAGCGCTTGAGGACTTTCTCATGACGGGGCCGTTGGGTTCCCCCACAGTTTTTCAAGAAAATGTTATAAACACTGCAAAATCGAATTGATGCTGATTAGGATTGAACACATGGGGAGACCAAAAACCAATAGAAGCCCTTAAACCAATCACAAGTGGTTGACTTGGTTTGTGACGCAGCATGTTGCCCCAGAAGCTGATGCTGAAATGGGAAGTTGATTGGATTACACCGGGGAGAGGAAGGGTGTTTCAGGGGCCAAAGAGTTCTGTGGTGATTCCAGGGTGTCGGTGGTGATATTCCACAAGGAATTTAAAATCCTTTTAAATCCCCACGTATCCAAACACTGCCTGACAGTTTTAAACTCGCACAATTCAACCTAATAGACTTAACATAAAGTGAACAATAGTCTACTCCTTATAATAATTGTTAATTGGATTTAGATGTGAATGTGTAAACAAATGCTCTAAGATTTGCTGTAACTATAAGTACAGACGAAGGCCAGGTCGGTGTGTGTGGCAGGGTTGTTATCAGCCTTTTCTGTCCTGGCCGGTATTGACCAAAGACAAACTTTCACTGGCAATATCTGATGTTCCTAAGTTCCCCATCCCTAGTTGCTGTCAAAGCTTGAGGAAGGCGCTTTAACAGAGACGTTGATTCTTAAGTCTAGATGATTGCCGGGTTTACCAGACAAGATTTCCTCTCCTGGTATTGGAGACACCCAGTGTGTCCAGTTGAATTACATTGCTGTTCTGCTCTCGTGGGTCACCTGTTGGTAAAATGTCTTTTGTGGTAAATCAGAAAAGACTTATTGGAATGCGTGTACAATATCGTCCCTCTAAGGCACCGGCCTGAATAACATTCCGCCAAAAGCAGGGTTCTTTAAGACTGCCTGGTGAAACAAAAGGCTGGATCCGGATCCTGCTGAACCGCTCCTCAACACCGATGACCCAATGGTTCCCCATGTCCCAGGCCTTCTGCTTTTCATTTAGCCAGTAACCCCACAAGAGACCGGGCTGTGCGTCTCTGTGATGGTTTTGAAAGCTTGGGAAGGGAAAAGGTGATGGCTTACCGTCCAAGAGAAGGGGTGTTACTCTGTTATGCTGGCTTGTGGCGTAAATCAAGGGCTTACGTAATAGGATTGTTGGTGAGTGTGTGTGTGTGTGTGTGTTGATTGGTTTGGCTAGTCTGCTTGTGATTATGTCATATACTGTGGTTTCCAGCTGTCTGTACAGCTGCACTTCATTAAGTCCTCCCCAGAAAGTGAGCCCTAAACATGGTGCTCTATGCGTGTTGTTCATAATTAAATGAAGGCATTTCAGGGAAATCTTTGGACTTATAAAAAAACACTCAATGAGGACGCAGTCCTAAATAAAAATTATAAACTCCTGAATTCTGCCAATCTCAGGTAAACCCGAGATTTGCATGCTTTGTCCTCTCTAATATAATAGGGCACTCCACGTTAAGCTGTCTTGAATGCATTCGGGCCGGGGTCCAAACAAGAGGCTTACGAGTGAGCTAGGACAATGGCCCTGAACCCCGCGCAGCTGTAGTGCAGGTGCAGGCCTGGATTAGCAGCCAGGCCGGATACCTGACACTTAATCTGGGGGAGAACAGCATCGCAGTGCTCGGAAAGTGAAATGAGGACATGCCTCTTCATCCACCTCACCCACCGGACGTGTCAAACACCTCTCCTACCGTACACAGTGTTGGTTTTTTCCTTCCTTTTCGGTTAACGCTGAATCGCTCTAAAGTTTGCTATTCCCACGGAGTGGCTACAGGCACTAATCCTCAATTTCCTTGTGCCTTGGATTGAAATCTAGTACCGCGTTGACGTGGCCGGGCGGAGACGGTAGTCTTGCCCTAACAGGTTGTGGTGCCGTCGGACTTGGAACTCCTGAACCTTCGTCGTTGGGAGCAGAAGAGGAACATGCTCTTGAGTGAGATGATGTTAGTCAGCTCTTGGTGCAGTGGAATAACCAATGCGGTTTCAGTATTTGCTCAAACATGCCAGGTTGTTGCCACCCCCTGGGGACCAGAGTGTATCACTTCGGCACAGAGTTGTCGGTTGCTGGGTTGCCCAGGTTGTAGTCCGACCCAGGCTGTCGACTTCCTCCTGGCCTTTGACTCTTAGTTGTGACACCAGAAGCTCACTGTGAACGGAACACAGGTTTACACCTGCCTCAACCCTCTTTATAGATCCTCCGGGCCTGGTCAAAGTTCATGGGAAAATATTTAATGAAGCGGTCTGCTCCGAGTGGCTATATCAGTTTACATGCTTTCATGCTCAGCTGTCTTTCTGTAGTAGCGTATATAACACCAGCGTATATAATATCCTACTAAATGTACAGGAAGGTAGATGGAGGATGAATGTTAAAGTTGTCGGGTTGATTAGGTTAACTATCCTCTATACTCCCGTTATTCCTTCCTGCCTTGCTAAGAGCTGGTTGTAATTGGTTCGTTCAGGTTCATTTGCTCCGAGTGTGGGTGTTAACAGTGGCTCTCTGGGGAAGGAGGATGTAGACCAAGTGGAACGAAATCTCTCAGCACTGGAAATGAAGGTTACTTTGGTTGCATGACGCCATAATTGGCACAGCACAAATGGAGATTATGGAAGTTTTTGAAGGATAACTTTGGGCAATTAATGAAGGTTGACCGATCTCGTTTTATTAAGCTCCTTGTTTATTGCCTTGTTGATGGTTATAGCTTGTTTCTGTAAGAATGTTTGGTTACACGGGTAGAATGTGAAGCATGAGCTTAGACTGGACTGGAGTTGGTTTTACTTGTTTGTAACAGTCTACAGAAAAGTGACTCTTTGACGTTCGCAAAAGTTGTTTAACTAGTAAGCTTACACATTTCATCCACATAAGGATGAAATGTGAACAGTAGCTATTTATGCGCCTGCTGTTATATTGTGGTCATTATAGAACACAGGTTTTGTCTCTTGCCTAACCAGCCAGTCTGTTGTGATCCATTTTGCTTTTTGATCAAGACATTTCACAATAATGGAGTTGCACTGTTAAAGGACTTACCAAACCGGCACATATGCCAACACCTGAATAAGTTGAGCGGAACAGATTCTTGTTTTCCCGGAAAATGTTGGCAAGTGAAGGTATTACGAGTGGGAGAACAAAAATAAATTCATTCTCTCATCCTTGAACTTGTATGTGTACATGACACTAACATTGAGACCATATGCCACCCATGGAAACCTAAAATGTTTTCTTTTATGACCGAATTCCCTATGCCTTTTATTTCTTAGCTTTTTGTTACAACTGCCCAGGAGGGTTATGTTCTCAACACGTGTCTGTCTATCTGTCCGTCTGACCTGATACATTCAAAGGTTGATCGTGGATTTGCAGCACATTTGTTGTGTAGCTTGGTAATTGGCAAAGGAGGTGGTAATTAACCTTTCATGTGAATCTGCCAAAAGTGGGCTTGGCAGTGGGTGTGACATTGGTCTATAATCTCCAAAAGTTGAGCTCAACCTGCCCACCTGATAATTTGGTGGGTGGGTTGGTTATGGGTAAGAAGTTATTCGCTTTTCATGGTATTCAGCGAAAAGGAGGCGCGGCCGTGATAGCAATTAATCTAAACCGTGTCATATGAGACCAGGTGTTTCTATTGATATAAAAAATATTATCCAGAACAATATGTATTGTTTCTTAACAGTGTGGGCCCTACTGTCAGAACCTGTAGTTGCAGGGATTGAAAATACATACATGACAACACTTTATGGACCAGCTGATGGCTTGTAATATTTTCTAGTATTTTCTATTGGATCATGTCGGGTTCAGAGAGAGATGACGATGAGGTAGTCATCATGAAACAAATCAGTTCAACTTTGGTCAGACTATTATGACAATTAAAACCATGGATAAGGACAAAGTGTTGCCAGATTATTCTTATTATTTGGGAGCGTTTTACCAAGACAAACAGAAAGAAATGGACCAAGACAAGGACCGGGACCGGAGCCAGGCTGTGCTCATGCTTTGGGGCCACTTGATGGGGTGGAGCCTTCTCTGCGTTAGCATCAAAGCATCGTGTAGAAGGGGTTTTGGGGGACTTCCACAAACCCCACACCCCAATGTCTGCATCTCATTTTGGACTCTGAAAACACTGGATTCCATCAGCATGAGATAAGGGGCTCTTTATCGGAAAATAGGGAGGAAAAAGTTGAACTGTGTCGTCAACAAAACGGGGACAAGTCAAATTGGAAAGTAAGCCAGGAAATGACATTGAGCACCGGAAAGACAGTGAGATAGAGTAAGAGACCAGGAGGGTATACGACAAACGCCCAGTTTGAGATGGATCAAGGGGAGGAAGCAGGCATGCTGTGGAGAAAGTTGTTCATTTCTGTTGTATTTTATAATTTCCTCCGCAGCTGGTTGAGGACTCGGAGGGAATGAACCGTATAGTTCAAGGAGTTTGGAAACCTATACAGCGTTTGCGCCAGAGGCCTGGGTGTTCCCCACCATTGAGAACATCTGTATAATGCAGCACATACCACCGCAGTGTCTCATTGTTACACTGTCCCGGCGCATGACAGTCAAACAAAAAGGCCAGGCTAGGGCAGCGAGCGCACGACGCACAAGAGCAGATGTTCGTGTCTTTTATTTTCTTCCGAAACTTTTCTCTTCACTTTTTGTGGGTCTTTTTTTCCTACTGTGTCCAGTTTGATATAAAATGCAGATGTACTGTAGCCAGCTCGTGGGTGTGGAGTAACCATGCCAAAAGGTTGAATAATAACCACCATACACATATACACAGAGTTCTGTTCAAAGTCAACAGTAATTTATTAGGGGCGTGTACATCCAGGCAGGGGGGGGGGGGGTCCAACTACCTCATCCAAAGCATAAGCCTTAATCAGTCCGTCAGTCCAGTATCCGGGGGTCGTTGCAGGAAGAGTTCTCATCCAAAGCGGGTCGGTACACGGTGGGGGTTATCAGATGGTCCAGGGCACAACGGGTAATCAATGCTATTCGGTCTCTCTCTAGCCCGCGGTACAGTACTCCAAGAAGATCACCCAGATGCTGTCTGTAGTTGCTAGCTCCCCATGGAGCAGCCTGCTCTCCCTTTTAACCCCAAGCCCTGCCTGCTTAACGAGCCTGAGGCTTACCCCGTTTAAGGAGGAAGTCCATATAAGGCTTGGGGGTGGAGCCAGCAAGCTGCAAAATATCTCCATTCAATCATTACCTCCCTCAACGCTATGGATCCCCTCAAGAAGGACACATGGGCAGAACCTGTGGTGGTGAGGGCATGAAAAGGCTCTCTCGTCAACTTTGTTAGGGCTTCCCTACTTGTACAACATGACTACAAGGCTACGAGTACATCAGGAGCCGGATCATCAGAAACCTAGCGCTCACAATGATGAGTCTCTGTCCCCGCATGATCATGCTGAAACTGAGGTGTTTGTGAAATACTACCTCTACTGAACAGCATGTCTATCTAATGACCTTTTATTTGGCACACCACATTTTTTTCAGTGAAAGACTGCCACTGTGGTTAAACACTTTGCATGCTTTATCTGATGAACCTCACACCGACCAGATTTCTGTGGGCGTTGAGGTTTTCACCTCTTTCCGAGAAACAATGCACATGTCTACTTCCGCTTTTGAGAGTTGCGCTGCTCCACAGTGAAAGCCATACCCTGACTACTCAGGCGATACTAGGCGTTAGAGAGTTGCCAGACAACAAACATCTGGGGATTTCTAAATGCAAGACAGCAGAACCAACAGAACTAACATTTGACAGGAAAGGACACCACCCCAGATATGATGCTGTTCACCCATCATTGTAGAGAAAAGGATTGTCAAGCAAGTTTTGAATACATCAACAGAGTAAATAGCAAAAGAAGAGTCCACGTTGGGCCGACAGAGAGAGGATCTAATAAAGAGAGAGAGACAGATTGAGATAGGATGGGGAGGGGATGGATAAGGAGTTATGGAAAGTTTGGAGTAAATTAAACAACAACTAGAGAGAAACTGGATAAAGAGGAAAGGGTAAAGAGGCCATTAACCTGGAAGAGAAAAACGTGCATGGAGAGATGAGCCTCTCAACACAAACCAGCCGGTAACCCCAGCCCACCCTCCGAGATGCAGCGAGAGTCACCGAGAGGGCGGACAAATGAGCGTTGGGGTTGCAGCCAGGCGTGCAGCACCGGGATTAGGGACGCCTGGATTCACACCCACATGCCCAGGCCCAGCCGGAGGGGCAGGGCGATGAACAGAGGAACGCATTGATGGGGAGCAAAGGGGGAGAAGGATGAGAGTGTCAGGGAAAAAATGACAGAGGGAAAGCAGGAAGATAAAATGGTGCGAGACTGGGTTCGCAGTGACCTTGATTGGGTCATGAGGGATCTAAATTCGTCAGGCTTTTGTACAAATCAGAACATGGCCTGCATTTTTGATGCATGATTCCCTGAAGAAGGAGGTGCTTCTGCAGATGTGATCTTGTCCATGATGCAATCTTGCTCCTGGATTGATCACTCAACACCTGTATCATCTGTTAAAGCCATACAGGGGTTGAGGGATTTTTATTGAAATCCTCTCTCACAGAGTCTCACTTTCTCTGATGGATTGAGCACCTCGGTTCAAGGCTGTACTTTATATCGCCCACTGAATGCTTAAACAATGTCCTCATAATCAGTTAAATGTGGAAATATCTCCTCTCGAAGACACCGGTTCCCAGACATCCATGCCGTGATAGTGGGCGTTTATGGTTGATTAGTTAAACAGAAATGGACTTGAAAAAGTCAGAAGTTGAGCGCACACGTGTGTGTGAGTGTGTGATAGAGTGTGTCGATGTGTTTGTCTTGGCATTGCCTAGTGCCTGTCTATTCTGGCTTGACGCACAGGCAGTCGCCACTAAAATGCTAAAACCGTCAGAGGTTGTAATACTTGTTTTCTGGGATATGCTGACCTTTGAACCTTTAGCTCTCTGCCCAGGCCTCATATTCCCTCTCTGCTTTTCCTGAACGTATGGAAAGATTCACAGAGGAACAATGCAGAAGTGTCTTTGATTTGCTTGCCACATAGTTAAGGTATCAACTTGCACAGCTGAAAAATCAATTAAGGAGATATTTCAGGCTCTCGACACTACCGATATACAAGTGACAAAGATTTTGTCCATTATCCTCTTTATTGGGGTCAACCATTCTTATATTTGTCTTCACTTTTATGGCTGCATTTCTCTATGTTTGATTGATTATTTTGAACAGTTATTGCTGAAAAGCTGTCCACCTGTTTCTCCCCAACCCACATAGTGAGCTGAGATGTAACCCGAGGATTTCGATTTCCTCTTCATTCAAATCATGATTTTCCTGCCTATGTTGACCTAGACCCAAGGATTGGATGAAGCCATTCTGCAGCCAATTCCAGCCATTTTGCTTAATGTCTGCAAAAAGCGTTGCGATATTAGTAACTCTGGTTTTGGATTTGCTCCAATGTGGCGGTTACATTAGTGGGAGATTTGCTTGGAAGTGAATTGACTCCCGCAACCTCAACGCTTGGAAACCCACGGGTGACTGTAGCTTTCGTCTGGTTTGCCCACTTCTAAGAGCCGACTGTTTACATCAAAGGATGAATTATACTCGGTCATGGAGGGACTGGATTAACAGTTGGAATCCTTTTTAAATTGGATTTTCTTCCCCAATCATTTAGATCAAGTTTTATGACATTAAATACTTCAATCACATGAAATACTTACGATAACCACAAACATTTGAGCAAATTGTTATACCCTCATTCTTTTTTTCTAATGACTATATATATATTATCCATTTCTTATGCCAGATATAGGTCAGAATACACCAAACTGGATTTTAACACCATTGCAAAGAGACACACTCAGTTTCTCATATCCATATCCTGGAGCGCCTTATGACAGCTACATTTCACCAAAAGATCAGACGTATAATCTTTCATGTAAAAAGATAATCCTTTTGTGCTTTGGGATCCAACCCTGTCAGTTCTGTCCTCTCTGGCTAAACCTGGTTCGACGGTATGCATGGCCTTAAGGCCTGGGTTATGTGCCTCCCATGACCCTTGAGGTGACAAATGCACGTGTGACTGTGACACAAGGTATGCTGTGAGTCAAGTATGCAACATCAGAGTAGCTTCTTGACAAGGCCGCCGACAGATGAAAGAGGGCTGTAGCTATTTTGGGACAGATAATGGCCGAAACCAGATACGGGCTTATCCTACACATTTATCCTGGACGTAAGCCCAAGTAGGGGTCTATAGGGGTATTGGAACATCATTTGTTTTTTGTGTTTATTATTCTTGTATTATGTTCTACAATAACTTCTTTGTCTTCTTCCCATTGGCGATCATCTGCTGGAGGCTATCCAAGCAAATAATGGCAAATCATGCAGGACATTATTATTCAGCTGCAGAATAGAGCAACATGTTGAAGTTTAAACACACGAGAAAATGCTCTATAAGTCTTCAGTGCTACATGATTTGCCCAAAAACCTAGAAGTCTCTTCCCAGAGTAGGGTCACCACAGCCATGGGTTTGTTTACTAAAGTGCTCAGTCATGCCCTAAGTGACTCAATGAGTCACATGACACATTGGTCTTCAGGAACAATGAGTTGCCACGGCGATTCTCTCCTTCCCTTTGGACATCCTCCTAAGCTCTTCCTGATCAGAATGGATGGTGTGTGTGGTACCTATTGTTACGCACGCATGCACACACGCACACGCACACACACACACACACACACACACCCCTTATGAATGACATTTCATTCCTAACTCCCTCAGATGAGATATTAGGAACAGGAAGGGTAAGGAGGAAGCAAATAGTCAGGTTTTATGTGTGGTTCTGCCAATATCTAATACTGCGGCCATGAAAGTGGAGCTTGACCCTCATCAGGAAGGGGTCAGTATTGTAACAAATGTCTTCTCTTGTCTTGCCAAGATCAGAGGTTTTCAACTCGTGCATCAGGAAATTGTGTTTTTCCGGCTCTCCTGTTTTGCTTTTGTAACATTGCACATTCCCCCGCTGTGGGTTAGCTAAAGTGCTATCTTCTTTTATCTCATCTTATTAAATCTCATGTTATTCCATTCTATTGATTTCCTTCTTCGACTTCAGGCCGGACTTAATGGATGGAGTCTTTCTCCCCTCCTGGCTCATGTCAGACTTTGTCAGTCATTCCCGGTTGTCCCTTCTGTCAGTTCCTATGAGGTCCAGCGTTGCTTTGCCAGGCGAGGGGCCCATTACTGTCCACTCACGTGGCCGAGGCACTGACCAATTATCGCTCTATCAAATTACAGCGCTTTCGCAGTTGAACAAAGCTGCGGTGGCTCTGGCTTTTAGGGAGCGCAAACGACATCGGATCACGCCCCTATGAGTCTCCCAAAGATTGAGCTTAATATGAATACACTTTTTGACCTTTTCCCTGGCAAGAGGTTCGGTAGGTGGGAAGTCGATTCATCCCTCTGATATGTTATGGTTATTGTATGTTTCTGATCCTGTTGTCCATAACTTTAAATCAATGGATAATGTTCACTTGGTTACTAGAGATCAAAGTCACCAACCTGCATGCAAATAGAAGTTTTGGAAGATTACTAAAGTGCAAATAAACACATGCAAGCTGCACACACACGCATATGCACTTTGCACACACACACGCGCTCTCTCTCTTTCACTCACTCACTCACTCACTCACTCACTCACTCACTCACTCACTCACTCACTCACTCACTCACTCACTCACTCACTCACTCACTCACTCACTCACTCACACCATCCTCAGCAGAAATCTTGACATCTGGCTGTGTGCCTGTGTCCCCCCGTAGGACCCCACATCCTGACAGGAAGCTTGTCCTCATGCTTTCACACACACGCACACACACACGCGCACACAATGTGGCATTACTGGTGGTCAGAGTGATGTTCCACCAAGGCTCTTCCTAAGACAACATTATCCCCCAGTCGTGTTTATCCTAAGATCCTGGTGGTCCCAAATGGGAAACATAAATAGATGATCGTTTTTTATTGGAAGGACCCTTTAGTGAAATATATTTCACCGCAGTCCTGGTGTTGCAGACGTCGCGTGGCTGGTCCTCTTTTCATCAATAAAACGCATCTACTCTCCACACATGTGGCCCCAACGAGGGAGGCTCACGGAGGGAGAAGCCCACCCAAGCCAATGCCTCGGCCCTATCAGTCGCTCTCACACAGCTGACTCTCTGGGTCTCTTCCTGCGTACTTTCCCCCCTGACGTGCGTCAGCTTCCAGAACAGCACCAGCACGTCGGCACGTGATTGGTTGACGGTGGGGGAGAGGGGGGGGGGGGGGGGGGGGGCGAAGCCGGACGGACCCCGAGGAACGTCGCAGCGAGTTGCCGTGGTGACCTCGCCAATCAAACCAGCGCCTGTTTCCGCTGCTCTCGTTCTCCTGATGGATGCTCTGTAACGATGCGTGTCCCCGGCATGCATGGATACAGCCGGATATGCTCGCCCACACACAAGCGTGCCCGCCCACACGCAAAGAAGCACACACACACGCACAAATGCATGTTCTTTAGCAAACACACACACACACACACGCACACGCACACACACACAGGGCCCCCCGTTTCCCCCGCGTTGGGACAGCCAGTAAGTGAGCAGTGTGGGATGTGTTTGGGACAGGGGGTCACAGAACGGTCCTTCATTGATAGCTGTGTGTTTCCTGTCGAGGTCCGGTCGTCCCCTCTCAGGGTTTCTAACACCAGAAAGAGACCCCCGCAGCTCAATGTCATTGTTGCAATAGTAAAAAAGGTTAGAATGTTGTGCCATCAGCGCTGTTGAAGTGATGGTTAGTCAAAGACTGTTGCCACGCAGTTTGCTCTTTTAATGTAAAAAAAATCCCTAAATCACATCGTAGGAGTCTGTGGAGGCAGCACAGTCTTTGTACTGTAACGGCTAGTTGCATTCTTTTACAGAAGAAAAGTGAACGAAGTACTAAAGTCCACGCCGCGGTCTTCCTTCTGATGTTCTTCAACCTTGATTTAACTTCAAAGTGCCTCGCTCTCGAAAAGCAACCTGCCTCCTTGGCTCTGTTTTTGTCGGCACCGGGGCCGAGCTGAGCAGAATAGATGGGCCCCTTTGGCCATGGTTGTGTGTGTGTGGTCGCCCATGTCGGAGTCTCTGACAAAAAGACACCCTGGGAGGCCCCTCCTGTAGCAGTTCAAGCTGGGTCCTTTCACACATTTCCTCGCTTCCTTAGGAAAGAAAGAAATTCCTTCAGAAGTTTGACTTCTACAAGTGGGGCCCCCCAGTTGTGACGGGGTCAGGTTCACCATATTGGGCCCGGTGGGCTCTTTTAGGCTGGGTTCTTCAAAAGGATGAGAATGTCTTGGGGGGGGGGGCTTATGCTTACCTTCGACTAATTTTCCAATGAATTGAGTAATGTGAACGCATGGCACAACCACGCTACACAGTTCAGCTCGGGGCCTAATCAGTTGGGGTATGGGCGCTGGTAAATGTTTGCATGTGGTACTCCAACACTTGTTATCTCCTTTGCTCTCTCTCTCTCTGTCTCTCTTTTTTATCCTTCTAAAGGATTCGCCATGAATGGGGTCCTCGGAGTGTTTAAAGTGAACCATATGCTGCTGTGGAATCCATTGGGATTTTTCGATCTGCTCTCTCTCTTTCTCTCTTTCTCTTTCTCTCTCTCTCTCTCTCTCTGTCTCTCTGTCTCTCTGTCTCTCTCTCTCTCTCTGTCTCTCTCTCTCTCTCTCTCTCTCTCTCTCTCTCTCTCTCTCTCTGTATCTCTCTGTATCTCTCTCTCTCTGTATCTCTCTCTCTCTCTCTCTCTCTCTGTCTCTGTCTCTGTCTCTGTCTCTGTCTCTCTCTCTCTCTCTCTCTCTCTCTCTCTCTCTCTGTATCTCTCTGTATCTCTCTGTATCTCTCTGTATCTCTCTGTATCTCTCTGTATCTCTCTCTCTCTCTCTCTCTCTCTCTCTCTCTCTGTATCTCTCACTTGTTTGCTGTCTCTCTGTTTATCTCCCTTTGTCTCTCGTGTCTCTCTCGCCCTGGGGTGGGGGTCACACTGAGCCTGGTCTGTTTTGATTTGTTGTTTTGAGTTACCATGGATACCTTCATGAGGTGATAACTCAGATTTGTGTGTGTGTGTGTGTGTGTGTGTGTGTGTGTGTGTGTGTGTGTGCGCATGTGTATGTGGCAGAAGACACGTGCATGTGCAGCTGCATGTGACCGAGTCACACAGTGGACATCATTGAGTCTGGTTTAGCCCCCCTCCCCACAAGACAACATTGGCCCCTTCCCAATGAAGGGAGTGTGATAATCTCATTTCAAATTCTGTTATCGGCATGAAAAAGAGCTTGTTTGGCGTGGAACGCTTCGTGATGCTCCTGGGTCTCTGTGTTTTCTCAAGCTGAGCGTATTTCCACATATCCCTACAAAATATACTCCCCTAAGTGACCCCCCACTCTCCTCCCCCTGGCGCAGGGGTTTTAAGCATGAGATAATGGAGGAGGATGGCAGCACAGAGTTCATGACACGCAGCTTAAAACTGTTGCTGACGGGCCTTTTCAAGACTAAGATACGTCACCACGTTTCCTAAAGCCCGTGGTTTGAGTTGAGCCACTCGCTCGGAGGCTACGGGCCTAAATAATGCTTTGTTTAACAGGGACGTCAAGTGTTTTAATAAAGACCTTCTGAAGGTCCCATGTGGTTCTAGGTTTTGCATGAAATACGTCTTGCTGTTTTTAAAGTAATTTAACTCGGAGGAGACTAAACTCAAGGCATGTGGTGGATGTTGGTCAATGGGCGCTTTAATTGAGTTAGTGTAGCTCGGTTGATTGATGGGAGATTGTGTCCCTAAACAGATTATCGAACCACTGAAATTCAACCACTGTAAATCTATTTGTCCAAGTTGAGGGTAAAGTGATACAATGAATCAATCCAGTGATACTATGCTCCATTAAAATGCACACCTACATTATCCTCGTTAAGTCCTCACTCTTTACTAAAAATAACTATGATAACTTGATCAATTTGCAATATCCTTTATAACCATACCAAAGATTTTTTTTACATTTGCATGTATACACCCAACATGCAAACCATCCAACATCACGAATACAGATGGGCGCCGAGAGTATTTGCCTTGTAAATCCTGCTCTGAACCAGGGCACAGAATCCCAGTGTGTCACAGTTCAACAACCAAAGCACACAATTCTTGCTCTCTCAGGAATGATTTGCAACCCTAAAGTTATTGCTACTGGATTTCTTCTCATTTTCTGACCATCACTCAAGACCTAAGGTCTGTAGCCACCTGGCTATCAAGTGCTGTGACGTCTTTGTCTCTCCAATAGAGGCTTTGGGATGGCTAGCAACTTCCTCTTCTTCTGAATCCGTGTCATTTCAATGATTTGATTATATCCATACTGGTCAGCTACACAGTTAGCCTGGCTTCCGTGCACTGCTGAAACAGTGTGTGTTGGGTCGAGCCCATGCGGTAGCAGTTAGTGACAGTGGGCCCATGAGCAAGAGATTATTTATGTTTACTTGGGGGGAGGCAGGAGGGACTTGTTAAACACTGAGTCGCAGGCTCTGTCATTAACCATAATTACGGTCGTTACTGACCTGCAGTGGGTCTGTGTATGCGTTTCTGTGAATGTAGGAGTGGGTTTTATGTGCCCACACGCTGCTGTTCTGCTTATTTGTGTGAGGTTTCGTAGAGGGTATATAATTATGCTAAATGCTCCTGATTGATACGACAATCACAGTCGTTTTATTGAGAAACTCAATTCATACAAAAAAAACAATTCATACAAAAAGGAAATGTGATTTAATAGTTTGTCTTGTTCATTGATCGCATCAGATTGTTTGCGTCGGATCTATTAATTGTGACATTCAAAATAATTCCCCTACAAAATGTTGCCCCCTCGATGTGTCGATCTATATCGGCAATGCTGCGTGTTCAAGCGTTATGTCTTTACCAGGTTGGGATACGGCGCGATCACATGAACCTGAGTATGGTGCGTTCACGGTCGTTGACCTGCATTATGTTCATTGATCAATCACGCCGTTTAGGTGCCCTTATTTGTCCTGTGGTGCTCGCGACCATATTCACACACAGACACAGACACAGACACACACAAACACACACACACACACAGTTGTTGTTCAGGGTTTTATCAGTGAAATGAAGCTTTAATGTGGAAGAAACAACGGCAATCTGTGCTGAGAATCTAGACTTCAATATGAGAGGTCGACTTATGGATAAACTTTGAACTCTTGTTCAAATTAGAATCAATTATTTTCAATCTGGCGCTTCCCGTTCACTTTCCTTCGAGGTTGAAGGGAAGGTCTTCGGTGAGGGTTTCAGTTCGCAATAATATATACAACCACCTGATGCCACCGTTTCAATTCCATTCAAATAGCTTTGTGGCACGACTATTGTTTTGAACAGTGTTACCGATGCATTATTTATTTTTATTTTTTGTACTTGATGGAAGTATGTTTTCTTTCCCTGCGAGAGTTTTGTACTTTGTTATTGCATAATAATAAAAATATATTTATAAAGAAAAAAAGTCAAATACTGTTGTCAAGGCGGCCGCCTTAACCATACAGTGCTGGGGGAAACACTGTACCCAAAGGGATACTTTGGTAGGTTCTGTACGGCTTCCCCTGATCTTGATTCCTGGAATGAGCCCCTTTTAAAGGAATGGAAGGGCTTTTGTGTAGAGTGGAAACACCCTTCGACATGTGTATCCATTTTCATGTGTGTGTCTATCCGTTTGTCTTCGTGAGTGTGTGTTGATCTGATACGCGTGTGGAATTCTCTGATAAGTATCTGTACTAAAGATACGACGACCCCATCATCTCTTTGGTCTTGGGGGGGGGGGGGGGACGACAGCGGGGGGGGGGGGGGGGGGGGGGGGGGGGGGGGGGACAGCTTTGCCCTGGTGCACATGAGGAATCCCAAGATAAAGAACCTAGATCCTTAGGGTAGGTCAGCCTAAGCCAGGATGTTATATTCGGTCTAACTACAGGTACATTAAGACTATGAGGCCTCACAGGCTTCCTGACTCCTTGGAACCACTTGCTCTGGGATTTATACATACTCTCTCACAAGCTTTGCCTCTTAAGTCTTGTAAAAAAGGCAGATACAGAGGCCAGGCAGGCATCTACCCTGGCTGCTGAGACGTGGAACATACGATATGACGCAAGCCTTGTAAAACGCCCCCCGATGATCGTTTGTTTACAGACGTTTGGCCTCAAAGAAGCGTCCGCAAGGGCCCCGTCATCCCAGCTGGTCCAAGCACCATGTTGAACTCATTTTAAGGGCTTCAGGACGTTGGGTGGAGTTTGCAAAAATAGTTCCTGTCCTTTATTTATCCGCATGGCTTTATCCTCATTTTTAGAAGTATAAAGGGGTTCTTCCAGTGTGTGTGTGTGTGTGTGTGTGTGTGTGTGTGTGTGTGTGTGTGTGTGTGTGTGTGTGTGTGTGTGTGTCGTGACGTGCACCCTGATCCCAGTGTTTATATTGTGTGTTCTGTTGAGTCATTCCGACATTTCAAAATTCAAACGTATCTCAAACCGCGGTCGTAAACGTATTTGCAGTCCGTGTGCAAGACACATAAAATGTGTGTGTGTGTGTGTTTTGAATTCTTGCGTGTTTTTTCTCAGTTGGGTAACAGCCAGCTCAGCCAGGAGACAGTGACAACATTGTTCACATGTCTCCGTGAAGTGAACCTCAACGCGTCCCAGTGTGTTAAACATTAGCTGTTCTCTGAATGCCTTCTGCCCTTCAAACAGGGATTAGCCACCACTGAGGAGCGCTCTCCTTCAAACATAGAACCACAGGCCGCTAAGAGCCGCCGAGACAGCGGAGTGACAGCTTATACGGGGTTAGCTGTGTGTGTGTGTGTGTGTGTGAGTGTGAGTGAACTTTGTATACACAATATGGTGCTTGCAGACAAGCAGAATTAAAAAGCATTATCTTGGCAGAGGATCTGACACATGTCTACGTTTATTGCCTTGTGAGCTGTGATAAGGCAGGCAAATATGTTGCAGTGTTTTGCTCTTCACATTGTGGTTAAGACAGCACATTTCTATGAGATTATTACTCTTTATTTCCCCTCTCCCGTTTTTAAGGCAAATTAACACAGCTTTGTCTGTTTTTTTTCCATTCATTTCGTCTTCCCAGTGTTATCTTTTTAATACGGCTCCGATAGCAGCTGCTTTATCTTCCACTGTAGCACTTGTTGCACGGAGCTGTGTTCCCGACTGAACTTCCAATAAATCCTCCCGTCCAATCAGCAGGGCTCCTGGGCCGTTCCGTCCTAAATCCTTCTCCCCAAGGTCACATCGTTAAATCCTGTGCAGATTCCCACACCGCGGTACTTCAGGAAACTGAGACCCGAGGTTGATTTAGGCGCCACCGGGATTGCTCTGGACGGCTCCCCAGGGACGGACAGGACCTCTGTTGCCTTGCGGTGTAGCGGCTGTTTGAAGTGGTTGAAGTCTAAATATGTTTTATGCAAAAAAAACGAAAGAAAAAACCCACGCCATCGGGGTGGCCTCACAGCCGTTAACACGGAGCGTGTTTTGTTTTCTTAAAAAGCACCAACGGGATCTCTCTCTCTCTTCCCCCTCCGCCCACCCCCGTCCCTCTAAGATGCGTTGCCGGAGGCCATGTTGTTATTCTAGGTGTGAGATGATGGAGGGTCCTAATAGAGAGGTCAAGGGCTTTGTGGCATTCCTTAAGGGTGTGAGTCAAGGCACTCCCACCTTTTGACATTTCTTAAGGTAAGGCTTTCCGGGGAAACCGGGTAGGATAGGGTGGGGATTGTAGCTAATGCTGATGGTGTTCTTCTCAGTGTTAATCTTGTCGAGCTCTAGGGCAACTTGTAATTACAGTCTTCAAAGGGAAATGATGACATTGAACAGTTTTCCTTTCCAAGTACATAAACGTTGAAATAAACAAACCCAAGTAGTACAAAGCTAAACCTTCAAGTCCTGAACCACGCAGTACTGCTGCCGCGGAGTCTACGTTCTTTGGCACATCGTGTTCTAAGAAAGAGTGAGTGAAGAAGAACAGTAACATTAGTAAAATCCTAAAATGTCTGAGTGCATCTTGGGACCTTTCTCTGCTGCAGTGCTCTGATGGTTGCACCATGGGGGCACTGCAGCAAGAAGAGCTCGCCTCATATTCAAACATCCATACCTGCCTTCATTCAAGATGTCCATTCATTTAGTTCATATTTATACAAATGACTACATGTAAAACATTGAAATGACTATTCACCACATGCTTTAAATGACTCCAGAGAGACAAACATATTATAACATATTTCAATACTCCAAAATCAAGACAAAAAAATCATACATAATGCAATACATCTTACATAATGTATAATAATTACATCTGCATATATTTTCAAGCGACTCAGAATCAATCATATTTTCGGCTGTTTGGAAAACCCCACGGGAGCAACCTTCTACGTTTAATTCACACACACTCAAAACAGTCCTTTCAACGGTCCCTGCAGGCAGAACGGTCCCTGCAGGCAGAACGGTCCCTGCAGGCAGCAGCTCTGAGTCCTCTGAGCGGTGTTCTGGGAAGGCCCCGGCTCAGAGAGCACCCCGTTGGGGGGGGGGGGCAGGCCGGGGCCATGAGCTCAGCCGGGCCGGTCAGTGGGTCACTGCGGGCGGGCCAGACTCCAGAGGGCTGATCTCGCTCTGCGGTGCTGCGGGCGTCGGCAGTGCCCGGCCGGTACTCCGTGCCTCGCTCCGGGTCCCTGCTGACGGGGACAGAGTTCCCCAGAGGTGGGAGGAGTACCCCCGGTGCGCCGGTCGATGGCTGTGAGGAGGTTGAGACGATGGTACGTGTCCCCCCACCGCCGTGTCCTCCTCGCAGCCTCTCACAACCCTGTCTGTCCTCGGTATCAACCGAGACGTTCGTCATTAGCGAGCCCCTTTTTCTCCATACTCTGGAATAGTTCCAACGTATGGAGTTCAATAGGCTGCTTGGCCCAGCTGGGATGACGGGGCCCTTGCGGACGCTTCTTTGAGGCCAAACGTCTGTAAACAAACGCTCATCGGGGTTCATCTTACAAGACATCATGCCTTGCGTCATACGTCTAGTTCAATCCAATGACCCCAATCGTCAACAACAAGCCGCTCCTCCTGTCACCTAACGTCTAATTAACAAGATATCCTGTTGCCCAACAGAACCTAGACAGAACAACACCTTTATATATCTGCCGCTGCTCGTTGCCCCTCAGTTGGGGAGCCGGCCACATCGACGCCCGTCACTGTGCACCATGAGTCAGGGCTCACACTGCCAGCCGAGCTAGGCGATGAGCTGAGCCGAGCTGCTGAGTGACGCGGCAGCCGCCTAGACTGCACCGCTAGTTTACTCTAAGCTCAGGATTTATTCTCTTCACTGCGGAGAAGCACTGAAGACAGAGAGAGAGAGAGAGAGAGAGAGAGCGCGCAGTGTGTCACCGGAGCAAATGCTTCAGACCCGGGTTCTCCGCGGGCCTTCTGAAAGACGATGGGTACGTTGATAATGCTGATCTGTGTGAAGGAGCCGTGCCGATTAAGGAGTTCCCCCAGGACAATGCAAGCCTTTTGTGATTAGTTTTGGAGGACGGCTGCTTTCTGCAGGCGGCCCTCCTTAGAAGTTCAGCGGCATTGGCTCCGTCTGAGATGTGCATTCGTCTGCTCTCGTGCTGGTTTATACTTGTGTGTGTTTTGCCGCTCTGTGATAATTAGGCCCTGCGGGAATGCTAAACTAATCGTTGACCGTAACCCCTTTTGAACTGAATGAACCGATTGAAGTGGATTGCAAAGATGAATGCTTGTTTGTTGCTCGCTCACCTATTGCCACAACGTAGAGGTAGCGTTGTCATAGGAGGGGAGACTTCAGATCTTAAAACGTCTTCCTGACAAATATTGATTCGTCAAATGTGCTTCGGTAGACCATAGCCTTGTTCTTTGAGTTTGGGTAGACGAGCTGCAGATATGTTCCCCATAATCACTGGGACTGAGAACTCAGTGATGCTAGGCAACAAGCACGCACATGCACAAACACACTCTCTCTTATTTCCCTGCATTGTGTAAGATGGGAAATCGGACTCTTTCATTTGAATTGCAATTTCAGTTGAGTTTTACTGGATCACTTCCTGATCCTCTAGGCTATTAGGCCCTGGCTATGAAATATGATCTATTGCTTTTCATATTCCCAGGAGCTCTGCACTTAACCCTAAGAGAACATGAGCAGAACAATTAACAGTTTTTTTGTTCTATCCTTCAACTGTTTGAAGTTCTTCTGTTATTACTACGACTATTGCAACTATAATACTGAGCTTCCCTTTCCTCTTATTCTCTACTTGTCTCTCTCCGTGTCTCTCTCTGTCTGTCTCCCTGTGTGTGTGTGTGTGTGTGTGTGTGTGTGTGTGTGTGTGTGTGTGTGTGTGTGTGTGTGTGTGTGTGTGTGTGTGTGTGTGTGTGTGTGTGTGTGTGTGTCTCTCTCCATATTACACCGTCATTAAACAACATGTTTTTCTCGGGATTCGTGGGGGGCAGTGCTTCGCGGAACAAGCCTAATCACACCGTCATCCAAAGGTTGATCCACCTGTTGGCACGGGTGATGTTTGTGTCCGCAGGAAACGCCACAACGTAGTGGAAACATGTGTGGATGTATGCATGCATGTGTGTGTGTGTGTGGAGGCTGGCCTGAGAGTTGTTATGGGGAAAAGAAAATCCAAATGACATAGGAGAGAAGCAGCTCACACACACACACACACACACATAAAGAGAGAGAGGGAGAGAGAGAGAGAGAGAATGGGAGTGCGACGGAGGGAGGACACGGTGCGTAAGAGGGAGGAGGAGGAGGGGCAGCTGCTGTGCCCTGATTGGTCTGCTTTAGTGTGTGTGTGTGTGTGTGTTTGTGTATGTACACGTTTGCCAGTGGGCGGGGGGATTAAACCACCGTCACGTGATCCCTTTAGCCTCTTTTCCACACAACCGCACACTGCTCACATTTGCCTGAGAGCGCACTCACGCACATACATGCAAAGACGCATGAACACACCACCACACAAACACACGCACGCACACACACACACGCACACTCACAGCTGTTGAGATTTCTCGGGGGGGGGGAGAGAGAGGGAGAGAGAGTGAGAGAGAGACAGAGACAGAGAGAGGGAGGGAGGGAGGGAGAGGACACAAGCGGACTAACCTGTTCTGCCGTGGGCTGCCTGGATCATCCTCTCGGCGCTGCTCTACGTTTGATTCGTTCGCCCCACCTCTCCGTCGCCGGCTCCACGCGGGGAAGGCTGTCCAAGGATTTGTGCGTGCGGAGCATCGGAAGGAGAGTGAGAGAGAGAGAGAGAGAGAGAGGGGGAGATAGGGAGAGAAAAAGACGGCAGTAGGGAGGAAGTAGAGAGAGACAGGGAGACATGTGTTTTGACTCTGTTGAGGGCGACTACCACTTCGCGTTCGGTCTCGTCCACTGACCCAGGAGGAAGTCCCAGGTGGGTTGAGGCGCTCGCCTGCTTTTTAATCTCGTTTTGAAGAGATGTTTACATATTTTTCCTTTTGGGTTGTTGGCTCGGCTGATTGGGTGGTTCCACTGTGTTCCTTATGGACGTGTGTTTAATGGAAGTGTTATCAATTGGGTTGAACTTGTTAATGTTTTGCTTGTGTGTGTGTGTGTGTTTATGTCTCTGTGCAACTGAGGCAACTGCGTGTGAACGCAAGATTATTATCTCTTGTGAAGACTTTGAGGGGGGAATTCCATGTTGCATGCTTTGACTCACACAAATGATTGGGTCTTGGTACACACACACACACTTGAAGCTTGGAAAAACACACACACTTGAAGCTTGACACACACACACACACACACACACACACACACACACACACACACACACACACACACACACACACACACACACACACACACACACACACACACACACACACACACACAGGGATCCCATGTTATTATACTGAGGTGCCGGACATGATTGCCGGTAGCACCACAGTAAGCCCTCGCCTAAGCTAGAGACAAGAAGATTAGCCCTGGTTATTAGGGCCGGTGACGGTAGGACACCGCGGGGCAGAAGGTGCAACACCACCACCACTTCCCCTCTCACACAACCTCCATTCAACCTGAACCCACCACCCACCACCCTCTGTCTCCGGGAGAAAGGTCCCCTCAGGGTGTCTCCCCTCTCCTTGAAGCCCTGGCCCGGTCGCTCTCGTGCACCCGTTATGCACCGTGCGGTTTAACCAAACAGGAAATAAGAACCGTGCTTTTGGTTCCCTCCATGTTGCCGCTTGTTTGCATCCAAACTGAAAGGATTGGAGCGGGACTCCTGGGGGATCTCCGGCCGCTGTACCTCTGGCTGGGAGGAGATGGCGTTCACTGGGCTGCCCGCCTTGTTGTCAGACTCAGGAGAGTCCCCCCCCCCCCCATCACCCAACGTCTCAAAGTAAATCCTCTGGAGGGCCTGTAAGCCGCTGAGCGTTGGGCTTACACACTCTCTCCTGTTTCACTGCCATCTTACAAAGACCCCCCCCCCCCCCTTGTGTGTCGACGGGCAGATCCCACACCCGTACGGCCCGGTCTCACTGGCTGGTGTCGCTGGTTTGTTGTTGTATTTTTAACAGGCGTGCCAGCTGCAGTGTGAATGGGTGTGTGCTCGCCTGCATGCACGTGTCTGTGTGTGTGTGTGTGGATATTATTAGCTACCATAATACCATTCTTTCCTGGTATTGTTGCAGTGGGGCGTTGGAAGGTGACCCAAAAAGCGGCGGGTCTATTTTTAGGCGTGGCAGCCACAGTTTCAAATGTATGCATGTGTATTGAAATTGTGTGTGTGTGTGTGTGTGTGTGTGTGTGGGGGGGGGAGAGATTAGAGTGTCTGCGTGTTTGTGTAATTAAGAAACTGGAAGACGACAGGAAGCAGTTGGCAGTGGAAGAGACACTCAGAACTGTCTGATCTTCGCTCCTTGCACGATGAGGCGTGTGTGTGTGTGTGTGTGTGTGTGTGTGTGTGTGTGTGTGTGTGTGTGTGTGTGTGTGTGTGTGTGTGTGTGTGTGTGTGTGTGTGTGTGTGTGTGTGTGTGTGTGTGTGTGTGTGTGTGTGTGTGTGCAGTTAATTGAATGGCTATCCGGGTCTCTGGCTCTGAGTCAGGTCGATGTCACACCTGTCCTGGGGCATTCTGGGTAAACGTTTTGCCTTATTACCTGCCATTACAGTGGAGGCGGAGGTGAGGATTACCCTTTGAAACAACAACAACAACAACAACAACAACATGCCCATTGGAAGGACTAGCATCAATGGTGGTTAGGATATAGTTGACTATTGTTGCAGCGCCTGTACCATGGAATCGTTCCGGCATGTTTCACCACAGCAAGGCCTTGAGACGCTCTGTCATCCGCAGAGACAGCTCCCAAAACATCCACAGTCGTTTCTATTTTTCAGTTATTTATTTGTGTTTCCATATGATCTACTTTTAATACTAGCCATATTTCATGTTTACTCGCTTGCCTTCCCAAGTGTTTTTTCTGGTTCTCTCAACACGTTTGAGGATAGAAGCTTGTTTTATACAGTCTTCGATCAAAGATTTTTGACGTTTTGATCAGGTTTTAATCGGTGACTAAACGTGAAGGTTAGTTAGTTGAGGAGTCGCCTGTGATGGACTGACAATCAGACCAAACAAAGACGTGTCCACCAGACCATGGCTTGCCCTTTTAAACAACATCACATGAGATGGAGCTGCCTGTGCATAAAGGTCCTTCTGATGTCTGCATCCCTAGGCAATACTAATAAGGGGGCTGGGAGGGAGAGAGGGAGTGAGAGAGGAAGAGGAAGAGGCTGTTGATTAAAAGAGGTCGTGAGAGTGAAAGGTGACGGTGACCTCGCCCCGGGCTGCCTCGCTGTCGATCTTTCCAGGGCCGGCAGACTGCTCAGTCTAGCGACAACAGACCCCAGTGCCCGCAGCAGTCTGACATCGCTGGTATCAGACAGAGGGAGGGCAGACGGTACGCACACATTTCTGAACTGCTATGTGCTCGGATCCCTTTTTAATTGAGTTTCCGTCGATGCGTTGATCTCATGTTATTTCAAGAGGGAGGACACTCGGACTATAACTGAAGTGGAGGGGAATGCGAGACACTCACACCAGTATCAAACTCATGAGAGCTGCAACAAAACTGCAGTCAGATGTCGTCTCTCTGGAGTAGACTGGTTTAATACGGGGGGGGGGGGGGGGGGGGGGGGGGGGTGGTGTCTTCAGTGGTTTGTAATGTATTGGTTTGCGGTGGCAGGCTAGGATGGGAGTATTGTTGATGCCAGCCGCAAAAAGGCTTGGGGAAATGAGAATGGCTGTAGACAGGATGGTAGGACTGGGTGGGAGTGTGTGAGTGTGTATGTGTGTGTTGTTCAGACGTATCATCATGCTGCAATTGGGGATGCAACAGCAGTTGCCCTGACTTGAGTTGTGTGTACATGCAACAAAACTGTGTGCGTGTGTGTATGTTTTGTAAATGTGTGTGCGTGTGTGTGTCTGTTTTGTAAATGTGTTTGCGTGTGTGTGTGTGTGTGTGTGTGTGTGTGTGTGTGTGTGTGTGTGTGTGTGTGTGTGTGTGTGTGTGTGTGTGTGTGTGTGTGTGTGTGTGTGTGTGTGTGTGAGGGGCTTGGGGCTCCAGGGAGCTGATGCTTTACATTGGAGGGGGCCGCAGCTGTCATGTCTTACGCTTTGGGCCTGAGGGCCAAACAGCAATCTGTGATTCATTGCAAACCCCCACGCTCCCCTCCCTGGCAGGGCCTGTTCCCCCATCGCTATGTATAGCTCAATGTTTTTGTTTTCGTTTGTGCCGTGGCTTGGACAGTTTGAATTTAAAAGAGAATTAGAGATTTTTTTGGGTTATGGTGGTATGCAAACACTATGCAACCATAGTACCCTCTCGTCATAATATTACTTGTCGGTTTACAGACTTTTTTTTGTTCATATTTACACACAAACAAAAGAAAGGGATACCTTGGTCTTCTGCCACAGATCCGGCCCTACACCCTACTGCTATGAAGCTATTGTCTTAGCCTGTCCTCCGTTGCCTCATACAACTGCGTTGGCAACTCCTTTGCCCCTCTTACATGTTTTAAGTTGTCTCTAATCACAAGTCTTGCTTCCTAACCCCGTCCCCTTTCATTAGCTAGCTGTCTAATGCTGTCTTCGCTAACAGTGTCTTGCTGACAGTGTCTTCGCTAACAGTGTCTATATAGGTATGCATCTTGGACTCAAAGTGGAACAAGCCAAACGGCAAAATAGGTCAATTTAATTACATAGTGAAGTAAATGGTCCTACAGTAAAACGACATCAGAAAATTTTCTGACACAAATGGTGTGCAATTGTGAGAGCAATTATTACAATCTGTTGAACAATTCGAAACGATTCATCTGATAGCTAAACCTGAAGTTCACGTTGGACTTTTTGAGTTTTACCAGTGCCTCGTTCATAGGCCGCACCCTCCCCCAAATTCAAATAGAAAGCTCATTGGTCAGCAGACCTTGGCCTGCTGGGACACATACCCTTGTCTAGTCTGGTCTGAATTAGAGCCAATTTCTTTCACCGATGTGTAATAAAATGAGATAGAAATTAGATGGATAGAACAGCAGTTCCACAGTACTTATAAATGTAAAGCGCATCAGGAGAAAAGGCTTACACCAGGGCATCAAGTAGGGTACATTTTGTAAAATACGTAAAAAACCTAAAATAGAAAATAAATCTTGCACATGATTTTGAAGGTAAAGGAAAGCTTAGTCATGCTCTGAAGGTTATGTAATGTTGTAAACAAAACATCCTCTGGCTTTGGAATTTATTGGTCAAGCATGTTACCTCACATTTGCTTTGTTTGTTTATTGGCTTATCCAGTTCCCTCCATATGAATTCAATCTACGCACCAGCACTGTCCTAAATGAAAGGCAAAAGGTGTGTGTGTGTGTGTGTGTGTGTGTGTGTGTGTGTGTGTGTGTGTGTGTGTGTGTGTGTGTTGCGGCTTCACCCATATCAACAGCTTAGTGTCCCCTGCACTAACACACACATTTCTCTCACTGTGAAACACCAAAAGGAAATTTCAGGATCGGATTAGAAATAAAACACAAGCAGAGGATTTGTCACGCATAAGGCAGACTAAATCATTGATGGTGATAACCCCATCCCCCTCTCGGTCTCTCCCACTCTCTTCCCTTTTCTGCTCTGAAAGCACTCGTAACCTGCCAGGTGTTTTAAGCCAAACCCCCTTTTCTATCTATCGAGATGCCGCAATGAACGCTGGGAGTGCAGTTTACAACATTACTCTCTTTTTCTGTATCCCTCGCTCTCTTTCTCCTTTTGCCTTTTTTCTTATGGTTCTGTCAATTCCTATCCAATACTTCCACGCAAGCCGTTTTTATTCGTACAATATTGTTTAGCGATACAGTTTCCCGTCCAGCCACCTTGTTTATGCTCCGTTCTCCTATTGGTCAGTTGGGGCAGGCCACTGTTTATGTACAGTCTGTCGGCACGGTTTCCACGGAAACCTACTGGAGCTGTTGCAGCAGTTTCACCAAAGCCTTTGTGGTCGTGCCAAGCGGCCGGGGTGATGAACGAAGCGAACACAGCGAACTAGCTCCGTCCCACCCAGCCGCGACCTGCTCGGTCAAACACAGCTAAAGGGCTGTTCCTTTAAAAGAAGAAAATGAAAAACACTTTGTTTTGTCCTTGTTTAAAAAAGTGGTTTCTGGTTACTGTGTGTGTGTGTGTGTGTGTGTGTGTGTGTGTGTGTGTGTGTGTGTGTGTGTGTGTGTGTGTGTGTGTGTGTGTGTGTGTGTGTGTGTGTGTGTGTGTGTGTGTGTGTGTGTGTGTGTGTGTGTGTCGTTTATCTGTGTTTGTCTTTCCGACTATCTTTCTGTGTGTTTGCACACGCATACTTGTGTGTGTGACTTTGTGTGTGTGTATACGTGTACGTGTGTGTGTTGCTCTCAGGACAGCAGTGGTCTGTTTCCAGTGTTTACAAGCTTGCCTCATCCAAATGGGTGCCGCACCTCACCCGGTTGTCGCATTGCCCACTGAGAGCGGCTCTCATTCCCCTCACTTCAACCCGACCGGAGCGCTGCTTCTTACGGGGCCACGGAGGATTGCCGCGTGTATCCGTTTGTTAAGGCTTGCCCAGTGGCCTTGCACTGGAGAGCCGTATGAGCTCACATTACGCCACACCCATATTGGCGCCGTTGGTTTGAACACCGTCCAAACACTGTGCTTCCTTCAACCTCCTCCACCCATCCTAACCCCTGCCCCTCTCCTTCCCCCCCCCCCCCCCCGCCGCCCAGGTGAGAATCGGAGAGAGAGAGAGAGCGAGCGTGCCGAGCGTGAGTGCGAGCGGATAATCGGTCGAGCGACGGACGCGGCCCAGGCATGAGCACAGACGGCCATCAGGGGGTGGTGACCACCCCTCCCCCGCCCAGCGGGGGTCCCAAGGAGCGCTACTTCGACCGCGTGGACGTCAACGACCCCGAGTACATCAGGGCCCGCAACATGTCCCCCGACCTGAGGCAGGACTTCAACGTCCTGGAGCAGAAGAAGCGCGTCACGCAGATCCTGCAGAGCCCGGTAGGTTGTGTTGTTTTTGTTGTGCGTCTGTCTGTCTGTGTGTGTGGGGCATCGATACACACGTGTGTAACCATTCTGGGCTGCGTTCCAAATTATATAGATTTTTCTTTTTACTCCTAGTCCGTACTGCAGCTACCATTACAAAGCATGTACTGTTGCACACGGTATGCGTACGATTGGGACATTGACTGATCAGGACACCTGTAGTGCCCCATAGACTGAGAGTCGATAGGACATATCTTTTGCTACGCAGAGGTTTGTAGGGCAGAATAGACAAAAAAAGCATGCTGGCTTGCATCCTGCGAAACGTGACCAGATGTGGTACAACCTTGTATCTTTGGCCTACTGCCCTTTCCATAATATGTATTGGGACGTACTAAATGGCATACCAGAGAGTATGGTAGCATGGGTTGGTCATTTAGTGCAGAAGGAGAAACCGTTAATGTTGCCCTCCAATGAGCACAGCGGATGTCCTGTGTACAGGATCATTTACCACTGGTGTTTGTTTGTGTAAAGGATAAACCGCTTGTGTTTGTTTGTGTCTGAAAGTCTGAGAGAGAGAGACATGTACACAGTGGCGGAGAGAGAGAGAGAGAGAGAGGGTCATAGCGGTCCGAAGTCTACTAAAATCCCAATATAACCAAAGCAGGCGCACCCGTGCCTCAAAGTTCGCCTCAGGCGCTGGCTTACCAGGTCGGTTCAGGTTTTGCTGAAATAAACAACTCTTTAAGCCACCAGTACACGTTAAAGAAATTTGCAGCTGACATTTAATTCAGCCTCTGACGTCGGCTTGGCTTTCCAAAGACGCTAGAAAGCTAAGGCTTCAAATGGCAAGCACGGCTGGAAGAAGGTCATGGTGTAACACTGGGGGCTCCGTGTTGGTACCCTGTCGCAGGAACCACCAGCTTAACCGGGTGGGGTTCCAGCCCCTCTGTGATTAATGTCGGTGGGGTGCCCTCTGAGCCGTGGCATTAAGTTACCAATTTAAGGTTCACTTTTAATTAATCCGTCATTAAAAAATATCAAATCGCGTAGCAAACAAAACGGTCTTGGATTCTAACAAACAGCCCAGAAGTTACGAATAACGACTCGAAGAATGACCTGAAATGGAGCAAAAGTAATGCAAGGAAATGTGGAGCATTGCTGAAGAATGATTTATGTATTTGTTGGACTCAACACTTAATCAAGCAGTAAAGGCTGGGTTGCATTGTCTTCCTGGTGGCTATCAGCGGGCCACTTTGGTTCACCCTCCACCCTGTAGCACTGTTTGCTGTGCAGTGTTGACCCAAGGTCCGACCTGAACGGGTCAGATTCGTGTTTACAGCACGCTTTACGAGTGGGCGGCTGAGGTGTTTACCAAGGTGTGTGTCCCTCCTACACTTGTATATTGAACCTTACGTTGACCTGTAGACACAGGTAGGCGCTTCTTTGTTTACCGATTGTTTAAGGTCCAAGGCGAAATTGGCGCTGATTTGAAAGGTCGGGCTGTCTATAGAGGCGAAGCTGTTTGCTGCTGCGTCCTGCCGCGGTTCTGTGTGAATCTCGAGTGGGTGGGTCCGACAGCACTCACAGAAGTATGTTGGGCATTCGGTTCTAGCAACCTGAGTTGCTAGTGTTAGGACACACGGCACGGCAGGAGAGTGGTTGATTGAGCTGCGCGGTAGTGGATTACATATTGTACAGTCTGCGAGTGTTCCCCACCGGCACAGTAACACAAGCCTGTGTGTGTGTGTGTGTGTGTGTGTGTGTGTGTGTGTGTGTGTGTGTGTGTGTGTGTGTGTGTGTGTGTGTGTGTGTGTGTGTGTGTGTGTGTGTGTGTGTGTGTGTGTGTGAGATTGATACTGTGCCGTGGCCATGGCGGTTTTGGCATGGTCTTTTTAAAGCTTTAAATGTGATCCACATTCTGCCCATGCCCAGTGTGGTTTCCTTGGCGCGATATACTACCAGCTGTCTAAGGACGCGGGAGTGGTGTGTGGTGCAATGATGTGCATCCACTTGTGTGTGTTTGTGTGTGTGTGTATGAGGGGATATAATCACATACACCTGCCGTTTTAATGAATGTGTCTGCACGTGTGTGTGTGTGTGTGTGTATGTGTCTCTGCACGACGTGTGTGTGTGTGTGTGTGTGTGTGTGTGTGTGTGTGCATAGTACACGCGTGGATGAGTCAGTCAGTGAAGGCCGATGCGCTCCTGTCAGGTTGATGACGCGTGGGTTAGTTGATGTGGTGCTTTGAACGCCAGCCAGTTCTCGTCTCAGACGGCTGGGTCTATCCGCAGGGTGGCGGTCTTATTGACCGTGACATCAGACCCCGCCGTCATACATCAGAAATTCCCTTGTGTTGCTCTGTTGTTGTGTCTGCTCTTCGGTGCATTGGTCAACGGAAATTGAAAAGGCAAAGCGCCGGTTTATGGAAAGAAGAACGGCTTGCGACCTTAAGATGACCAAGGAGCCCACTTGATTTGAACCACTTCATGACAACACTGCCCAAGGGAGCGTTGTTCACCTAACTGCCCTATCTAATGGGCCAACTACCCCCAAATCCGACACAGTAACAACAAGTGTGACACTGTGTGTGTGCGCTCCTCTCGAATGTAATCTCTCCTTAACCCTCTCTCTATCTTCTCCCGCCTTGACGTCTTCTCGATTGTTGTTGTTTTGCCTCCAGTGTTTGGGAGCTAGCTAGCTAACCCGGGCGTCATTCAGCGCTCTCGTTGAAGGCTGTTCTTAAGCCTGAACAGAGGGGAGCCGCACCGAATGACGCGATCGAAGCCTGTGCTCACTGGGCTCTGGGGTTTGATGTAATCATTTACTTATTTTTACGACTGCCAAGGTCACAGTTGCCCTTTTTTCTGAGGCAGACAGGAAAGCGGTCTGCCACACAGGGTAATAGTCTGGGTGGTTTTCATCCGCAAAAAGACAAACAGTCCTTTTATAGCTAATTGAACGTTTGAACATTTTCATAAACAGCTGGGTTAGCGTATTTGTTAGACGCTTGGCTCACTTCTTATTTAGCGTTTGTGGGATGTTTCAGCTGCACAATTGAACTTATTGTTGATCTGTATTTTCAGATAATAGAATAAACCTAATGGATCCATTCTTGGCTCCATTCTTGTAATTAGTGGATTAATGTTAGACCTCAGAGACAGAGGGAAGGAAGGATCATATGTTTAGTCTGCCAAATTTAAATACCTTCCCAAATAGACCAGGATGAGCCTGCATAACAACCACACTTACAAGAACAAAACATTCAGTTCTCATTCAGAAAAAAACAAAACAGAATTGAATCAAGGGATCCAAACCAAGAAGCAGATCAAGCCTGGACCAACTGGAAGTGACATTTGTGCATAATTTGTCTGCCTGTCCAGGATTCATTGTTCTACGTCCGTGCAGAGTACATTTCTTACTTTGTTATGTTCTCTCTGGGCCACAGCGCAATTTAATCCTCATGAATGCTGCAAACTAATAAACTGCTCTCATTATCCAAGTACAAAAGCCCCCAGTAGTTTGACATCTGTATCTCACGTCTAGTTCCTGTTCTACAATCCACTTTACCCTTTGAAAGATGAAGTCTCTCTTTATTTTGACTTTTTGAAGTCACTTACACGAGTATCGGTTTTTATGTGTTAAACCACCACTTTGTTCTCGTGAGGCCAAAGCCATGCTCTAGATTTGGTTTTGTTTTGGAACATTTGGTGGTTGATCCCATCCCAGAGAGTCTTTCTGTTTCTTTTTCAAGGCCTTCAGGGCCATTTTGTTTCTCTTCACAACATATCCTTGTTGCTTCAGTCAGTGAAATCGTTCAGCTGTGTGGATCTAGTGTTGACGTGTCTCATTTAGCCAGGACAGCCCCTCAACAAAAGAAGGCTGTCTTTCCTAAGACTTTTGAGTTGCCTCATATGTTTTACTATGGGATTGACACCATAATGAGGCCTGAATGTAATTCCTTTGTTGTGGATCCTTTTTCCAGATTAAAGCCCTGTTTTATTGAACAAAATCCCGAGCCAAAACTCTGTCCCTTTCAGTTGGAACTTTTATTGGGGCGATCCAGTGCATTACTTAAGGAATGCAGTGCAGGGAGTTTGTTCAGAGTCGAGGGAGACAGCAGTGCAGCTGTAATGCAGGACTGAGTCACTGACAGAAGAGACACACGCTTACACCAGGGGTTAGACAATAGCAGTGTCACGTAAGGATGTGTGAGAGCTGACCAGGTGGGGGGGGGGGGGGGGGGGGAGGAGAGGAGAGGGAGAGGGAGAGGGAGGGAGGGAGAGAGAGGGAGAGAGAGAGAGAGAGAGACGCGCACACACACATAGAGAGAGAGAGACACGCGCACACACACATAGAGAGAGAGAGACACGCGCACACACACATAGAGAGAGAGAGAGACACGCGCACACACACATAGAGAGAGAGACACACGCGCACACACACATAGAGAGAGAGAGACACGCGCACACACACATAGAGAGCGAGAGACACGCGCACACACACATAAAGAGAGAGAGACACACACACACACATAAAGAGAGAGAGACACACACACACACACATAAAGAGAGAGAGACACACACTTCCTGGATGATGTCATGTCACTGGATCCACCGTGGCTTTCGACAAGACCGGACGTGCATCGGTGACCTCGTTCATAAGTGCTTGTTTTCGTTCCCACGCTCTTTCATTAACAGCCGGGGGGTTCTTACCTGTCCAGGTAACCTCAGCGGAGCCGTGGTTACCATGACCTCACAGGATGCTCGATGATGACACCTGCTCGTTGCGTGAGCCAGGATGACCATTTAGACAGCATGTGACTGATACAGAGGACTAAATAGATTCTTCCCTTAAGATCTCTGTAAATCTCTAAGGTCTCGGATTGCAGGATAAGATGATTGATGATGCTTGTATTTAAATGGTCTGGGTGAAGACAGCTGCTGGTAAACACTCTATTGAAATAATTGAATATGTTGAGTGAACACCGACGGCATAGCTGTTGTCCACAAACCAATAGCCATCTTCTAAGAATCCATCAGTGTGTCACCATATTGTTCATTAACATCCTCTGGTCGTCCTCCACTCATGCCTTTATTTTCAGCCTCTTCGTTCTCCACCAACGTAGAGCGTCTTTGAGACACAAAATAAAAAGCACTCCACGCGCCCAACGTATGATCGGTATTCATGTGCACGGCTTGTGCATATGAACCGGGTTCCCCGTCGCACTGCTTCTCCATCCGCGGTGTCGGGCTGACCGTATGTGTCTGTCTGCCCACGCTCCTCAGTGGAGTAGGAAGCGTTCTGTCGTCCAGCGTTCCGGCGCCATCACACCAGGGTGTTTCATGTCCACTGACACGTTTAACAGAGTCTCTGGCCCGCCGCGACTCACCCCCGCCAGGGGCTTTTGTCTCGCTGGTCCCTCTCCGCTCCAAGGACCCGGCACTCCCACGCCATGGGTCCGGGCGCACTTCCTCTGAGCAAGGGAGGGGAATGGAGGAGGGAGGGAGGGAGGGAGTGAGGAGAGAGAGAAGGGAAGAGGGATGGAGAGAGGGGAAGAGGGAGAGGGAGGGAGGGGAGGAAAAGAGGACGGGGGAGAGGGGGATGGAGAGGGAGGGAGGGAAGGAGATTGCGGGGGAGAGAGAGAGAGAGAGAGAGAGGGAGGGAGAGGGATGGGGAGAGAGAGAGGGGAGGAAGAGAGGATGAGGGAGAGATGGAGAGGGAGAGTTATGGAAGATTAATGTGCATCGTTTTTTTAAAATGCTCACGGAAACCCATTTTTTGTATTCATCTGTTTAGGGTTAAACCCTCAGCCATGTAAGCTATGACAGATCATGGTCATATTTCCAGGGGATGTTTTTATAGTTTCCTTTACTAGCCTTGGTTAGTCAAGTCATTTTTTTGATAACCAAAACAGATGACATTATTACCATTGAGAAATTAATGAATTGAGATATAAATGATTTAGACCAACAGTAATTAAGTTTAGTAGAAAGGTATTCCCAGCGCAAATGTTCCCTCCTGTAATCAGTGGGGGTTTTATTTAGTCAAACCAAATTGCAGGTTTGACTACCTGCTTAGAGCTTGTTTGGTTGGTGGTTTATGTGACCGTACTTCTTGCCCTGAAATACCCTTTATTTCCTATTCTAAAGTAAGCGCCCAACCGCATGCTTTGCTGCTGGTGTGGTCATGAATACTAACACTGTTAATAATCTAGCAGGCTGGAGAGTGCAGGACGCAAGCAGTGTATACCGTCGCTCTGCAGATGGACGGATGAAATATTAATAATACAAAATGTGAATGCTTTTTCCGGCCCGGGATTAATTTAAGATGATGTGAGTCAAATCCCTGCTGTCATAATCTCTTCGGGAATGTGTGCGTGTCGTAATGGAATATTTTCATCCATATGGATTTTAAAAATAGTATTTCTAAATTGTGTTCATTCGTGTTCAGCGAAATGGTCTGAAATTAATCCTTTTACAGCTAAATTGTTATTTTCAGTTGCTATGTTTCCCTGAAATTGCTTTACCCCTCCTTTACGAAATGCTTCAATAGCCTGCACTTTGATTTTTAATCAAATATATTAATAAAGTGAAATCTTTCATGGATACATATTCAGCCTTTTAAGGGTCTATTATATCACTCTCTCTCTGTCCATCGCTCTCTCTTACCCTTGCTCTTTCTCACTCTCTCTCTCTCTCTCTATTCACACTCACAATGACGCAGGAAGTCCTGTGGCGCGTCTCCCACCGCCACATTGACTGAGTACAGTACGGTAGTCGAGCCCCCCCAGGGGGGGCCGCTATTAAGGAAGAACCGCGGGCCGCACATCCGCAGAGCGGCAGAGAGCTGGGTCGGTTACCGTGGCGACCCCGCCACTCGGGGCGGAGGAATGTCTGGCAGGGCTTCAGAACTCCCAGATAGAGCCTGTATGCATTCTCATTTAATTGCTCACTGTTTCAGGGAGGGGAGGGGGGGGGGGGGGGGGGGCGGTGCTGCACTCTCCAATAGGCCCCACCATACCACCCCACACCCCATTGCCTCAAATCAATGGCCCTGGTTCCATCCTGAGGCCACACAGGTCGGATGAATGGGACATTCAATGTGCACACGCATGGGGGAGTGGTGGAGCGACAACGAGTGTGGCGGTGGTTTGGGTGCAACCTGAGGAGACTGGCTACTGCAGAGTGGAGTCTAGGGTTACCCGAAAGAGCGAAGAGGGTCTTCAGTTGTCCAGCTTTAGAAACTAGAGAAACTAGAGATTCCACCTCGGTAAAGTGTAACGGTGACCTTTCACTGACTTCAGACCGCTGACATTTCTCATTTAGATAAGCTAAATATTTCGATTGTCTCATCTGTTGACACTCTCTCCACTGGCACACGGCCCCCACACGAGAGTCCAGTTCACCGAGTAACAAAAACAAACTCTCTCTTCCTATCAAACCCCCAGAGGCCCTTCAGCCTCGCGCTGTCATTAGTCCGACTCGTGTACCAGCGAATCACAGCTGGGCATCTCAGTCAGTCGCTATCCGGTAAGTCAGGGATCCGTCAAGATGCAAATCGACCCACCCGAGAGCACCCCGGGGCCTAATCTGTGATTACCTCGTCTTCCTGTCTCTCTGTTTCCCTGCCCCGCGTTAGCTTGTGTTAGCCTTTGCAGTCTTGTATCCCGCTTTGAGTCCTGCCTTCTGTCTTTTCTCTCCGTCACCTTGATGTTCATTTTTGTATCCTGGCTCAATCAGTGGTCACATCACTCCCTATTCCAAGGGCACTCTGGCGGTTCAGATGGGAGGCAGCTGCGTGGTTTTCCCGGTAGAATAATTTGTAACGGGTGCGCCTTCAAACTTCATATAACCTGTTGACTACGATGACATCATTTTCCATATCAATTGTCCAACTGACCATCAGAGTCTCTGGATAAACAAAGATTCATCCAGTTTGATTCTACCACTTATTCATTTATTAATAAAAATGTTCAATGCTCCTTGTAATGCAACTTGATATATTAGATGCAATCTTTTCATTTGAATCAGAAAACCAGTTTACTAATTGTTGGTGTTATCTTAACTGGGACTCACATTATTAATAATGGCTAATGAAAAAGTCACACATCTTCTGGATGTGTGTTTGTATCTGTTTGGATCAGCTGTAACTAAGTCTTTCTCTCTTTCTCTTTCTCTTTCTCTTTCTGTCTGTCTCTCTCTCTCTCTCTCTGTCTCTCTGTCTCTCTGTCTCTCTGTCTCTCTCTCTTTCTGGCCCAGGCCTTTAAGGATGAGTTGGAGGGGCTGATCCAGGAACAGATGAACAAAGGCAACAACCCCAAAGGCCTGCTGGCCCTCAAACAGATCGCTGACTTCTTCATGGCCAGCTCAGTGGCTGGCTTCAACAGCTCCCCCCTCAGTGAGTACTCGCAGTGGTACATCCCGTCGCCCCCGACGACCGCTTGAGTTTTTAAACTCAGCCCCCCTATTTCCTGCTGTGTTGTTGGCCCACAGTAAATGCTAATATGCCCTGAATGCGTGTGTACTACAATGCATTTGCATGTTTCCATGTGAAAAAAAGGAATATTGAAATGAGAAATATATTAATATATTAGCAACCTGAAAGGACATTATGACAAGTTTACGCATGCACGCTATGTGTGACACACACACACATTTTGATATCCACACTGTGTGACACACACACACAGACACACACATAAAGACAGAAATGCAGGGCAGACAGGGCGCTCTCAGACTCCGGAAGGGTCGTGCATATTTCCCGGGCTTTTTGATCCCCGGTTCTGGGTCTAGTGTTCCATATGCACGGTCTGCTTCCAATCAGGGCCCAAGAATGCGGAACTGATGATGAATTACCACGTCAAGGCCAGAACATCAGGTCCATTTAACTTCTCCATGCGCCCTGTGCGAAGGAAAAGACCCCTCTGTGATAGATGTAGGTTTTCAAACACGCCCAAAGAGCCTTTTAGGGGAACAGATAAAGTCAGCCATTAGGTCATTTTGCTTATTGTGAATAAGTTGTATTGTGGTGATGTTATCGAATCACTGAAAGCCTTGGGTCCGTTTGTAATGCGATGTTGCAAGGTTCTGGAACGTTCCATCAGGCAATGGGATGCAGTGATGGTGCCATTGGCATTGGAAACCATCTAATCAATTAAAGCCATCTCATATTGATCTAAATGTCCTTTCCGTCCTCTAATCTAAATGAGATCAATGCTGTTTGCCTTCCCCCCCCTTTTCAGGTCAGGGAATGGTCTCTCCCATCAACGACCTCTACACAATGGACCCTGCCACTACCGTGAAGGGGGAGAAGCATGCACGTTGCAAACTGGCCAGCCTCTACAGACTGGTGGACCTGTTCAGCTGGGCTCACTTCTCCAACTCATACATCACAGTAAGGACAACGTGACGGAGATCTGGGGGTCAAGTAGTCTAGCTACATGGGGCTCTGTGGTCTTGAGAGTTCATGGTTACCAACCAAGCATTTCCATATCAGAACCAAACTGACTTTGGTGGACGATGCTACTTTTATTGGCTTTAGCAACTGGTTCTAAAGAAGTTGTAGGTTCATAAGAAGGAGTATATACTCTTTACTTCTGCTTTGTGTTTGAGGATTGGATAAAAGCCATTACATCCCCATTATAATTCAATTAAAATGAAAGTGCATTTTTTTGACTTTGCTCAGAATACTTGGTACGATTTTTCCAATGACTGTGTGTGTGTAGAGCCACATCTTTCCAAACTACATTCGAGACAAGCTACTTGAACTTCATATTTCTCACACAACCATTGTTACGCTCATATTTCATTTAAAGTCAGAGAAACCTCGGTTGAAAGGTTACTGGCTGCTGCTGTAAAAGGAGGATTACGGGTTCAACACTGTAATTTTTGGTTTGCTTTAAAAGTTCCTTCCGTCTAAATAGAGTCAATTAAGTCATTCCGATCATTCTTTTTCCTCTGTTGAGTCCTTCATGGCTTTGGAAAAGTTTGGAAGTATGATGATAATAAAAAGTTTATTGTTTTTCTTTTGTCCCTCAAAGTGCCGGATCAGCAAAGAGCAGGACCACATCCTCATCATCCCCCGAGGGCTGGCCTTCGCTGAGGCCTCTGCTTCCAACCTGGTAAGCCCCGCCTCCAGCACGCACCGCCGCTCGTCTGCTCCCTGTCAATCACGGGGACCTCCCGTATGCAGCCCGGCCATTTTGACAATTTAGTTTAGTTTAGCTTTTTTATTTAGCTTTTTTATAACAAAAAAGCTAAATTAAAACTGACAAACAAACAAAACCAATGAGAATAGTCAAAACAACAATAACAATAGTCTAAACAAAAGTAATAATGTGAACCAAAGATTTCCGAAAAGGAGTAGGATGAAGCATAGCTTATTTAAACCTACCCCTTCTCCACTACTCAATTAACTAACTAACTTATCTTTCTCCCTAAACTTACATAATACATATTTACAAAAAAATAGAAAATAAATAGATTAAAGGTTGTAGAAAGGCCAGTGCTACACTCTACTTGGGTGGTTGCAACACATTTACCTTTACATTTAGCAGATGCTTTTATCCAAAGCGACTTACAATAAGTACATTTGTAGATTTGTAAGAAGGTGAAACAATATATTGCTGTCGGTACAGTAAGGTGACTTGAGCTGGGCTCCTCTAGACAAACGACACAGATGGGGTTGGAAAACCGGTTTATTGTAGGGTTGGCAGATAAACATCCATAATCTTGAGTAACATGTTGCCATGCAGGAGATCTGAGCGCATGTGTTGATGGCTGGTTTAACCTGTGCACGTTGCTTGCTGAATGCACAACAGGTGTGCAGCCTCACCAGGCCCCAGAGTCCAATCTGTCTGACTCGGGCCAGGTGAGGCTGTGTAGATCCGCCAACATCCACGCACATTCCACATAGGTCTATGGACTTAGGCCCCGTTTACACGAAGGAAAACCGCAGATATTTCCACGCGGTTTGGCCTCTCCTTTACACGAAAACGCTGTTTTTATCACAGAAAACGATCATTTCTAAAAACTCCGGCCAAAGTGGAGATTTCTGAAAACGCCGGTTATGTGTTGTCGTGTCAACGGGGAGGAACAGGGTTTTAGGTTCTGAAGCGTCACATTATGCGCCAGGAAATGCTTAACGTCATATGAGCGCCCTATGTTTACAGTTTGTTTGTAACAGGAAGACGCTCGTGTTGTTCGTTGATGTTGATTCTGAAGATTCTGATTGGCTTTCATGGCTTTATCCTTCTCCCTACACTGCTGCCCATAGGTTTGGCATAGTTATAATGGCACTCGACGGCGTATTTATGCGTTTTGATGTCAACGACAACTTTTTTGAAAACGATGTTGTGTGCACAATGTTATTTTGGAAAACGGAGGGGGGGAAATATTCGTTTCTATAAATACCCTGCTACGTATAAACGTGGCCTTAAAGGCACAGTGTGTCGGATTGAGCCCCTTGCAACTTTTTCAGAGTTAAAAAAAGTCAGTAACTCTGTTCTTTCCACTCTAACTGGTACAGGCTGGACAGTTTATTTTATTTGTAGAAAATATCATTGATATTGGATGTGATTTTAGTGATACCATTATTGAAATCCCTTTCAATCAGCGTTGACTACAGATATATCCAGGAAGTTTAAGCTACGATAGACTTTAAATGTTACACATTGCTTCTTTCTATAGATGAATAGATGAAGTACAACTGACCATTTTGGTCTAAGAGAGGATGTATTTTGTTTAAAAGCAATTGGTGTGGTAAGGTTTGTGAGTTGCTTTTTTTTGCCCTGCAAAATATATGAGGCAAGATGGTCTCTGAATATTTTCCAAGCCATTCCAAGGAGGTAAAAGGTGCCATCAGAGTGACTTTGGAAAGGGAAGTAATCCTTCACTTCCCGTACAAACGCATGAAGCGAGCTGGTAAACAGGTTAGCAGAACAGAGACTAGGCCTCTGTCTGGAGCCAATTAGGGTTCTGTTTGTTTGGTTGTCGTTTATTTCCATTACGTTTTTAATCAGATGTTCACTCTGTTTGCTCTACCTTGTCAGATTACTACCGGGAGGAAATAATCCATGTTACACTATCCACTGCATCAAATCTTGTGACCCTCATGGCTGTGATATCTTGTTTAGAAGTGTAGCCAGCCCAGTGCAGCATTTTTTACTCTCCAGGTGTTTTGAGGCAGACATACTTTATAGATACTGCAGAAACATTTAAAGCTGATATGTTTGATATGTTTATGTGCTACATGACAGCCCCTTCTCCTCGTTTATGTAGCTGGTGTATGTGTGGTTATGTTATCCTCAGTGAAAGTGAAATGTGACATGCAGGTATTCTTTGTTGATTGCACACAACAGAATTGGGTGTGGCTTCCAGGGTAGAAATAACGTTAACTAATTATGCCTGAGGACTTCTTTGCTAAAGTCAGGCTGTTCAGCCTAATCCACTCTGTCAGCATTTTCTGTGTGTGTGTGTGTGTGTGTGTGTGTGTGTGTGTGTGTGTGTGTGTGTGTGTGTGTGTGTGTGTGTGTGTGTGCAGCCTTCCTTCTGCCTCCCTGTCTGTTTCAATACACTGTAATCCACTTCTCCTTGACATGGTTTCTGTGCAGGTGTATCACGAATCAGGAATTTTGTTTTTAGCAACCCCCCCCCCCCCCTATTCAGTGTCCATTTTAATTGGTCACTGATTCCTAATAAATCTATTGCTGGCCCTGAACACAAAACCTGGATTTCTACACAAGGCAAAGTTTATCACAAGGAATAGGTTGACGATTTTAATTAACAAAAATAAGTTTGTGTGTGTGTGTGTGTGTGCGCGTGCGTACGTGTGTGTGTGTCCGTGGGGATTGGGGTGAGCTATTTTGATGCAGTGGTGTAGCATTGAGCCTGGTGGAACCTGACTCTGCAGACAGTATGCCGTGAGAGGGGCTGAGTTGATCCGCGTATTCACTGCTACGCGTGTTTTCACCACCCTGTGCATTCACTACTCTGTGTTTACTATTGTGGGGTTTCACTGCTAGTGTGTGTACTCACTATAAGTGTGTATTCTCCACTAATGTGTATCATAATCTGTTTATTCAATACTCTGTTTATTCACTACTAGTGTGTGTATTCACTACTATTATGTGTGTATTCACTGCTCTACTGGTATAGTCATATATAGTCATTATGTCCTCCGTGATCTTGCAGTGAAACCGGGGCCGGAGCGAGGAAGTTGTTCTCTTCAATACTTACTGTTGAGTGAAGGCAGATTGGGTAGATCGCAGTGTGGGTTAAAAGGTGATTATGTGGACTGGTTGTCGTAGCGACACCGTACCTGAAGTTCAGGTTGAGTATTGATTTAATGTGACATGCGTGCTCTGTGTTGTTCTCGTTGCTCTGTGAGCCTCCCGCAATATCCTCGGGGACTCCTTTGTGCACACACACGGGAACGCATGCCCAGGGCAACGGCACTGGCTCACTGCACGAGGACCAATGATACACACACACACACACACACACACACACACACACACACACACACACACACACACACACACACACACACACACACACACACACACACACACACACACACACACACACACACACACACACACACACACACCAAAGTCTTGCTCGGGGCCATCTTGATCAGATTCACATGAGCCATGTCTACTGATAGGGTTAGGGTCGCAGTACGGCTGTCTGATTGGCCGGTTTCTCAGATGGGGTCCTCAGTGGAATTCTGGGATATTGAGTTTCCGTCGGCCACTCCTTCTCGGCCGATCTAAGTAAAGACGCTGTCGCTGAGCTCTCGATGTCATCGGCCCCTTAACCAGCACTCGCTTCACCTCTCCCAGGCCCACAGTCACTGACCCCCCCCAAGTGACATGCTGGGATATATTTAGAGCCAGATTGGAGAATGGATGGAGGAGGGGCCCATTGAGTTTGATGTTGTGATTGGCCAGGACATTCCTCTTGGGGGGGGGGGGGGGGGGGGGGGCTTGTTACAGTTACAGTTATAGTTTAACTTGATGGAATGATGGAGCCATTGGCACCATGTGATGTTTCCCTGAGACCCCATCTGACCAGCTGGTATTGCAAGTCGATACCAGTAGAGTGTGTGTGTGTGTGTGTGTGTGTGCGTGTGCGTGCGTGCAACGATGCATGAACTGAGTGGGTTGGACATAGCAAGGTGTGTGTGTGTGTGTGTGTGTGTGTGTGTGTGTGTGTGTGTGTGTGTGTGTGTGTGTGTGTGTGTGTGTGTGTGTGTGTGTGTGTGTGTGTGTGTGTGTGTGTGTGTGTGTGTGTGTCAGTTTCATAACACTTGAGCAGTGCCATTCACTTTGCTGCGCAGCCTGAGCGATCGATAGCCGGCCTCTATCAATCTGTCCCGTCTCGCTCTCCCATCTGGCTATCAGTGGGCTGAACGCGCCCCCAGGGATCTGGTTCACCCGGAAAAAACCACCCAGCCCTGCTGTGCACCCCCCCCTTTTCTTGCTTTGTATAAAGAGACCACTTAGTTTAACCATTTACAATCAGTGAGCACATTTCATTGTTCCAGCCATTATAATTCGGCAAACTGCTTTGTGTAAAAGAATATGAAGAATGTTTGTCTAATGGAGTCTCTGGCATCCCAGTCCTATTCCCGACCCCACTCACCTTTTTACTTAACAGTAATGTTTAGCGTTGGCCCCAGCAGATGTATCTTAATCTTGTGAGCCTTTAGCCTGTAGCCCTGGCTTGTATCACAAGACCCTACGTCGTTATACGGTTATGGGAAACATGCTCCACCGGGTCCTAATTAGATCAAGCTCCGTTTTGCGGTCAATGTTTAATGACTGTTTTCTCTCCTGCTGACAGAACTTTCTTCTTCTTCTCTAATTGGGTCTCCAGCCTGTCTCTGGCTCTTATCTCCCTCGGGCTCCGCCCCTCCTCCCGGCCTCTGTCTTCCCGTGCCTCGACGTGATAACCTCCTGATCCTCCTCATGTTAATGAGGCCTGCCGTGAGACGAGGCCGGGTCACTTCCTGTGTTCTCCCGCCTGCTTCCCCCACCACCTTAGTTCCTCCACGTTTGTTTGTTGTTTTCTTGGGGAGTTGGTAGACCTAGCTCTGGAGACAGATCTGGACGGTCGTCTCTCAACGTGAGATGGGCTCTTTCGATCCCTGGTTCCTCTTAGCTAGGTGTACAGCAGTCCCTGAGCAAGGCACGTCAAACTAGATTTGATATGCCGTGGATAATACTGCCCTCTATGGGTGATTGTGTGTATGAACGGATGGGTGCGAGGCATGGATTGTAAAGCACATTAAGAGGCCACTGAGACAAGTGGTGCTTGAATCAATCCGTTGTGACTTTGTTTGCCGGTGGTGGCCATGTTGCCGTGATGTTCTGATGACAATTTGCCCTTTAAACAGCACAAAGTGAACCCACACTATGCTAGTTTTTCTCCTTAGCAGCGTCTAGTGGCTTGAGTTGCAGTTACAGGGGAAAGATATATGATTTCAGAGTGTCTGACATTTTCAGACACTCCTGGTCTTGCGGGGATGAGGAAGCGGACCTAGTCCAAGTTGAGGAGGAACCTCATTTTGCCGTATCGAACCGAACCGTACCGTACCGTGCCATGCCGTGCAATAAAAGCCGTGTGAGGGTTGTTCTGTCTTCAACTCAAGACCAGTGTGTCATCCGTTAATGACCCACCGTCCAGTGTGAAGCCCGGTCATAATAGAAAGGCAAAATGGGCTGCCACACCGTACCGAGCCGAGCCGTGCCGAGCCGAGCCAGTGTAGTACAGTGGAGAAACGCAAATAGGTGCAGCCAGGGTTTCCCGCAGTAAATGTGTTAGTTAAGGTGGTGGGGTTGAGACGGCATTATTTTCATGCAGGCTGTCAGACAGTCGCCCTGCAGCCTGAGAGCGCATACAGAGAGTGAATGAAGTTTAGATTATTTGATATTTTTGTATACTATTTACAATTCAAAAATATATGCATATTTTTAGGTGCTGTGGGAAACCCTGAGCTCTAGCCTTTCCCTGCGTGGTGTTCCCCCCCCCAATGACGGTCTCTCTCTCTTTCTCTTTCTCCCTCTTTCTCTTTCTTTCATTCTTTCTCTTACTCTCTTTCTCTTTCTCTTTCTCTTTCTCTTTCTTTCATTCTTTCTCTTACTCTCTCTCTCTCTCTTTCTCTTTCTCCCTCTTTCTCATTCTTTCTCTTACTCTCTCTTTCTCTTTCTCTTTCTTTCATTCTTTCTCTTTCTCGCTCCCCCTCTCTCTCTCTTTCTCTTTCTCTTTCTTTCATTCTCTCTCTCTCTCTCTCTCTCTCTCTCTCTCTCTCTCTCTCTCTCTCTCTCTCTCTCTCTCTCTCTCTCTCTCTCTCTCTCTCTCTCTCTCTCTCTCTCTCTCTCTCTCTCTCTCTCTCTCTTCCCCCCCCCCCCCAGGTGAAGGTCAACATCCTGGGGGCCGTGATGGACCAGGGCTCCACCAACCTGAGGATCGACCCGGCGGGCTTCAGCCCCCACGCCGCCATCTACTCCATGCGGCCTGACGTGCGCTGTGCCATCCACGTGCACACTCCCGCCACCGCCGCCGTGAGTCACCGCTCGACAACAACACAAAGTAGTTGGGGGCGCTAAAGAGATTTCGCTAGGCTTTGTGTGTGTGTGTGTGTGTGGAGGTCTAGGTGTGTGTATGGGTGTTATGTTTACTGCTGACAGTGCATCACACACCTTTTGGACCTACATTTTTAATGAGAGTAAACAGTGTGAAAGTACTAATCCTAAAAAGCTTCCTCATTACTACTATTAAGACGGCTTTAAGCGCTAGAGAGCCGTCGTACGTAAGCGCTTCAAAAGCCTTCCGTTCCCCTCAGTGCCTTCCTCGTTATGAACGTCACGAATGAACGGCTCTTCAGAGAGATCTAGAGCAGGCCGGACTCCCCGGAACCCCTCTCTCTCCGTCCCATTAGATTTACATTCACATTTACATTTAGGGCATTTAGCAGACGCTTTTATCCAAAGCGACTTACAACAAGTACATTTGTCAGAAGAAGGAGAAACAATATATCCCTGTCGGTGCCAAGCACTAACAAATCCCATCCGTGTGTACAACAAAGCTAGCTAGGATAAGATGCTACACAACTCGGTACCATTTCTAAGTGCCAGGATGTGGAACATACAATAAGTGCGTACTTTAAGTGCCATGACAGCACAGGACGTGGGCTAGACCCCGCCCTATCTACTGCACGCCCCCCCAAGCCCTAGCTCAGTGCTGAGCGCGGGTTCAGCACTAACGGGTCGCCTCTCTCTCTGCCCCCCCCCACCCCCAGGTGTCGTCTATGAAGTGTGGCATCCTGCCCATCTCCCAGGAGTCCCTGCTGCTGGGGGACATCGCCTACTACAACTACCAGGGCAGCCTGGACGACCCCGAGGAGCGCAGGGAGCTGCAGAAGGCCCTGGGGCCCTCCGCCAAGGTGTGTGTGTGTGTGTGTGTGTGTGTGTGTGTGTGTGTGTGTGTGTGTGTGTGTGTGTGTGTGTGTGTGTGTGTGTGTGTGTGTGTGTGTGTGTGTGTGTGTGTGTGTCCATATCTGACTCCTGCTCTCGACAAAGAAAACGTGTCTCAGATACGTTTTAAAACTTTAAGGGAAGCTAAGTAGTTTCATTTCTGGTGTAACTAGTCGCTAAGTAAGTGTGTGTGTGTGTGTGTGTGTGTGTGTGTGTGTGTGCTTGTGTGCGCTTCCACAGGTGCTAGTGCTCAGGAACCACGGTGTGGTGGCTCTCGGGGAGACCATCGAAGAGGCCTTTAACTTCATCTACAATGTCGTCTACGCCTGTGAGATCCAGGTACCCATACACTCACACACACACACACACACACGCAGACAACACACGCAGGCACAGACACAAACGCATGCACACACACATCCCTCTCCGTAGGTGCTCTTGGTACACCCATTGCTTTGAATCACACTTTTCCCCGATGAAACAGCCGAGCGGGATAGACAGACATTTTCCCCCTAATCTGTTGTGGTTCCCACTGCCAGATGCTCTGCTAAGCCATTTCCTCTAATGCCCCCCCCCCCCCCCCCACACCTCCCTCCCCTTCTTTGCTCTGTTTCAACAACAAAAACTTGACCACATCTCAACCTGCTTCATTTAGAGGAAGCTTATCGCTGCACTAGGACGGTTGGTAGCCATTATGGATGAAGCCATTTGTCCTGCAAAGGCTGTGGCCTCAACGATGCAATTAACGCAGACTTTTGATGCCAAGTAGTATGACAATGCAGTGGTGAGAACCAGAACCGCACATGGTTTCAAAAGTCAGATCAGGTCATGCTACATCTGGGGGGGCCTCCATTGGCCCCTGTGTGGCTGGGCGGAAGGAAAAAGGAGAGGATGTACCATACCTCTGCCTTGTATCTACGCCCGTACGCAGGCTTGTATCTACACCCAGTGCCGTAAGAAGGGCCCTTTATTTGGAGCCTGGTCCGGCAATTATTGAGGTTCACTTTACTTCTCCTTCCTGTTAACCAAAGCTTCTATCGACTCATACAAACAGACCTTGTCTATCTCTCACTCACTCGCTCCAGGGCTTTTCCTCTCTCTCTCTCACCACTAAATTTGCATTGGTGTTGTATTGCAGCATGGCCAAAGCAGTTCAGTGCTGTGTTCCGATATCCATACTTCCATGAGTACACTTAAAGGTAGTACACTATCCGCACTCTCTAAGTGCGCAGATTTCCAGATGTCAGTGCTTTTCCAAATCGAATAGTCCGTGGTGCACTGACCGGAAAATACGATCGCGACTGCCGCCGCAGTTCGTCCCCCGCATTAAACATCCCGATTTGAGCGGTGAACTCTTACGCCTTGCAGCTCTAAAAAAAGCGAAAAGTTGCGCCGGTGTAGGCTCAGCCTGGCTCTGCCTCTTCCGCTACGTAGTACGAAAACTGTACATCTATCCACGTTTTGACCGTTGTGAGTACAGCATCCAGGTTTTCCTTTCCGCACACTTCTTTTCGCCCAGATCATAATTAGAACATCCTACGTATTCAAACTAAGTTTATTAAGTACGGGAAGTATGGATATCGGAACACAGCACAGGTGTATTATTTTAACGAAATCTATCTATCTTGTGCTCTTTGTCTCCATCTTGTGGTCGTGCAGGTGAATGCCATCTCATGTGCCGGCAGTATAGAGAACCTGAATATTCTTGACAGAGAGGCGTACAAGGCACGAACGTTCGACGTTGGAAGCTCCGCCGACGTAGCGATGGGGGCTGAGTTCAAGTACAAGCGCGGTGAGCTGGAGTTCGAGTCCCTGATGAGGATGTTGGACAACCTGGTAAGCCACACGCACACACACACACACACACACACACACACACACACACACACACACACACACACACACACACACACACACACACACACACACACACACACACACACACACACACACACACACACACACACACACAGACACACAGACACACACACCCCTTTCTTTCTCTCTCTATCTAGCTATCTTTGGCTCGCTCTCTCTCTAACTCTAACTCAATTCAATTCAAGAGCTTTATTGGCATGGAAAATAAACATTTACATTGCCAAAGTAGTTAGTTGTATAAAGGCAAATGCAAAAAAGGACTATAAAATGGTAAACAACTTAAAATGAGGTGATGTACAAAAGATGAGCTCATGGTCAGGAATGAGCAAACTATTTCCAGGAACTGGGCAACAGACAACAGGGTATTTACCTTACTATCGCGTAGCCATTATATATATATATATATATATATATATATATATATATGAAAAGTGATGTACTCTAGAGAGGCATGAGATGAATGAATGACAGATAAAGGGGGAGAGGAGTGGATAGAAAGGAGAGCCCTAACTGTTAGTGTTTGCTTTCTCATCCTCCTCCTGCCCCTTTCTCCTCCCCCCCTCCTCCTCACTCTCCCCCTCTCCTCCCTCCTCCTGCCACCTGCCTCTTTGTGATCCTCTTCCTCCTCCTGTTTCTTCCTCTGCCTCACCCTCCTCCTCCTCACTCCTCTCCCTCCCTCCTCTTCCTCCCCCTCTTCCACCTCCTCCTCCTCACCCTCCTCCACCTCCTTCTCCTCCTCACCCTCCTCTCCTCCTCCTCCTCCCCCTCCCTCCTCTTCCTCACCCTCTTCCACCTCCTCCCCCTCCCCCTCCTCCCCCTTCTTCCTGACCCTCTTCCACCTCCCCCCTCCTCACCCTCCTCCTCCCCTTCCTCCTCATCCCCCTCGTCCTCACCCTCAATCCCCCCCCCCCCCTCCTCCTCCTCCTCCCCCCCTCCTCTTCCTCACCCCCTTCCTCCCCCTCCCTCCTCCTCCTGCAGGGCTACCGGACGGGCCACGCCTACCGCCACCCCATCGTGCGAGACAAGCCGCGGCACAAGAGCGAGGTGGAGATCCCCGCCACGGTGTCGGCCTTCCAGTTCGAGGAGGAGGAGGAGGGCGAGGGGGGCGGGGCCACGCGGCTGCCCTTCAAGTTCCTGCAGCAGCGGCAGCAGCGTGAGAAGACGCGCTGGCTCAACTCGCCCAACAGCTACACCAAGGTGCAGGTGGAGGGCGGAGACGACCGCCACTACAGCCGCACCACCACGGTGGGTGGAGGGGACGGGGGCTGCTGTGTGTATGATTGTTTTTTATGTGTTTATGTGTGCATGTATTTTGATGTTTTATGGGTGTGTTTTTAGTTTAGTTTGAGTGTGTGTGTGTGTGTGTGTGTGTGTGTGTGTGTGTGTGTGTGTGTGTGTGTGTGTGTGTGTGTGTGTGTGTGTGTGTGTGTGTGTGTGTGTGTGTGTGTGTGTGTGTGTGAGAAGAAAAGCGTTCCGACCCAACGCCATGCCTTGAGTGCCCTCCTGTGGCTGAATAGTGTAATTCATTCTAACACAATGTTTTCTTACCGGCATTATGCTAACCTTCTGGATCTTCATTCAAACATTATCACGTTGGTTCATAATTGTCAACGAGGGAAGAGATTATTGATCAATTTTGATGTTACAAAAAATACACCTATTTTACCCTAATTGCTGAGAAATTGTAGTACATTTAATACAATCGCCAATCAAACTGCTTGACTGTAATTTAACCAAGGCTTCTGTGCTAGGGTAGACTTGAACTCTGCAATGGGAGTTAGTTTTAGTTAGGACTTAGTTTTTTTTTCCAAAATAAGATCAACAGTCTTGTACCGATGATTTATTTTCTATTGATTTTCGTCGTTTTCATATTCGTAATCTGATTAAATGAAAATGAGCTATGCCCTTCTTAAACATCAGACAGACTGGATGAGTAGAACCATTTGAACCAAAAAAAACACCACTTCCAGAAACCACACGGTCTGAGTGACCACGTCGCCACTAGGTCTATCGGACAGGGCACTCAGTTGTGCTTCCTGCTACACTCACCCCTAACGAAGAGATGAACCAATCAAAGACATGCGCTCACCACTAACGAGGACAGATTAACCAATCCCAGGCCTGCACTCGCCACTAACGAGGACAGATTAACCAATACAAGGACTGCACTTGCCGCTAACGAGGACAGACAAACCAATCATAGGCCTGCACTCACCACTAACGAGGACAGACAAACCAATCAAAGGCCTGCACTCACCACTAATGAGGACATATGAACCAATCCCAGACCTGCAATAGCCACTAACGAGGACAGACAAACCAATCACAGGCCTGCACTCACCACTAACGAGGACAGATGAATCAATCACAGGCCTGCACTCACCACTAACGAGGACATATGAACCAACCCCAGACTTGCACTCGCCACTAATGAGGACAGACAAACCAATCACAGGCTTGCACTCACCATTAACGAGGACAGATGAACTAATCACAGTCCTGCACTCACCACTAACGAGGACAGATGAACCAATCCCATGCCCCCTCTTACTGATTGCTGTCTGTCATTCTGTGCGTTTCCTGTGCAGTGGATGAAGGCTGAGGAGACGGGCACGCCCATCCGGATCGAGGACGCCAACCAGTTTGTGCCCCTCAACACGGACCCCAGCGAGGTGCAGCAGAAGAGGAACAAGGTGAGGGACACACTCCATCACTCCCTCTTTTTTTCTAAGTGAGGGGGGCCAAGCGCAAAGTGCGAGGCCACCTGTTGTATTTGTTAGTGTTTTTATTAATATTCCGCTAGATTGACCTACACAGCAAAAAACTGCTGTGTTGCTTTTTAGGAAACTTTCTACAGCTGCAGAGGCTAAATATTAACAGAGAAGAAAGATTACACTGGTTGGCCCAAAGGTGGCGCTAAAGCAATCGCCCAAGAACGCAAAATTTGAACAAGCATATCTCGTTATACCTGCCTACGTTAACCAGTGTATGACAGGTAGAAATTCACGCACACACATGAACTAGATGCCATCTCTACGCTATTTAATTCAACCACAATATAGTTGGTGTGTGTTTCATGGTTTTGTTGTACTTTTTGGTCCTATCACAGATCAGGGACCAGAACCGGATGGACATGATGTCATCAGGCCCACGTTCTCAGCACCTGGCAGGCATCCCTGTTGATGCGCCAAGACAGGTGGGTTTCAATGGAACACGTTCTGCCCACTTAGCGCACACTTCCGTTTTTGACCACTAGGTGGAGCCAGTATAACGTGTTCTGTATTGTTAGAAGAAATGTATGTCTGCTTAGTTTATTAATAACTTAAACGTTGTCCTCTAAATTAAAACCTAGTTGATGGTTAATATATGTCATTAAGTTGAGGATGAAAGAATAATTATATAGACTTATTAAAAAAAAGAAATTATACATATATTTACTGTTCGGTGTCTTTTTTTAAAGGACCATGTTCGGGTAAAAGTTCTGGTAAATATCCCCACTTGTGTCGAATGCCTTCATCTGTAGTGGTGTCGTGATGCCTGGTTGTGTCCTCCATAGTGAGTCGTAAAGAGCATGCCTTTATGTATCCAACGTAATGTGTACATCAAGATGTGCTTGGTAGCGCTAGTCTTTTAGCCCCGCTGTTTAGCTTCACTGTGCAGAAACCTGAAGGAAAGGTTCATTAATTGACTAGTGTGTTTCGTGTTTCGCACAGTTAATTGGCACCCCCCCCCCCCCCCCGCCGACCCCCTGGTATAAAGTGTCATAAAATACGTGTGGTTGTCTGAGTAGATAGTGGAGTGTCTGGCTGTTTTACGACGGCGTCTGGTGTCTCCGTGGTGGCGTGGTGTCACAGTGTCGTACGCAGCGGTATAAAAGGCATGCAGGACTTATTGGGTGTGAATTGCAGCGCGGAATGTGTCGTACACTGCTATTATCCCCGATGTGGTCCACACTTATCTTTTGTATGAGCACACTTCTTTTTTCTTTTTTTTTTTTGGCACTGTGATTAAGTGTGTGTCACTGCATAATACTGTTCTGGTGTGTGTGTGTGTGTGTGTGTGTGTGTGTGTGTGTGTGTGTGTGTGTGTGTGTGTGTGTGTGTGTGTGTGTGTGTGTGTGTGTGTGTGTGTGTGTGTGTGTGTGTGTGTGTGTGTGTGTGTGTGTGTGTGAGAGTGGGTGTTTTATTAGGAATCCGTCTTTGTCTGTACGTGTGTGTGTGTGTGTGTGTGTGTGTGTAGTTGTGTGGGTGTTTTATTAGGAATCCGTCTTTGTATGTACGTGTGTGTGTGTGTGCAAGGTGTCTGTCGGTTATCTGTGTTTGCCTTTATGGGTGTGTCTGTGCGTGTATGTACACTTTGTAACTATGATTATTTGTGGTTGTGGCATTGTGATTACAACCTTATTTTCATAAGTGTGTTCATGTGTGCGAGCACTTGTAAAGACATACGTGTGAACGTGCGGCACTACAGAGCTAATTCTCTCCGTTTCCGGCCCCCTCTCTCTGTGTGTGTGTGTGTGTGTGTGTGTGTGTGTGTGTGTGTGTGTGTGTGTGTGTGTGTGTGTGTGTGTGTGTGTGTGTGTGTGTGTGTGTGTGTGTGTGTGTGTGTGTGTGTGTACTGACTCTGTGTTCACGGCCCCCTCACCAGGTGTGTGTGTGAGTACTGACTCTCTGTGTTTCCGGCCCCCTCTCCAGGTGTGTGTGTGTGTGTGTGAGTACTGACTCTGTGTTCCCGGACCCCTCTCCAGCCCTACGTGCCCTCAGTGGAGGAGCAGATGGTTCAGCTGCCCCCCAACCCGTTCAGCGAGCTGTCGGAGGACTACCTCAAGACCGGGGAGAGGAGAGGCCTCAGTGGTACGACGACACACACACACACACACACACACGCATGTGCGTACGTACACACACGGGTATTCACACATGCACACGTGCGCGCACACAACTACTCGCGCGCACATACGTACACACACACACACACATACAACTACACGCGCGCATATACGTACACGCACGCCCCAACCTACACACACACACACACACACACACACACACACACACACACACACACACACACACACACACACACACACACACACACACACACACACACACACACACACACACACACACACACACACACACAAAGAGACTGTACCCAAGCACATACGAATCCGTTCTCACACTGTGTACGAGCCAGAAGGATCCACAAGCATCTGAATACACATTTCCCCTTTTTCTGTTTATGCCTCAATCAAGAATCATGCAATCCGACTCCACACATGGCTGCAACGCACTGGATAGAACTAGTGGGTTAGAATGAGACCAGGACTAGTGGGTTAGAATGAGACCAGGACTAGTGGGTTAGAGTGAGACCAGGACTAGTGGGTTAGAGTGAGACCAGGACTAGTGGGTTAGAGTGAGACCAGGACTATTGGGTTAGAGTGAGACCAGGACTAGTGGGTTAGAGTGAGACCAGGACTAGTGGGTTAGAGTGAGACCAGGACTAGTGGGTTAGAGTGAGACCAGGACTAGTGGGTTAGAGTGAGACCAGGACTAGTGGGTTAGAGTGAGACCAGGACTAGTGGGTTAGGATGAGACCAGGGGGTTAGAGTGAGACCAGGTGGACCGGTCCCATGCAGCTCTCATTATCAGAGTCTAGGCGGTATATCTCAGATGAAACACCAATCAGAGGGGAAATCTACACGGGATGAATAGTAAGGGGTCATCCACACAGGTTAGTGTGTGTGTGTGTGTGTGTGTGTGTGTGTGTGTGTGTGTGTGTGTGTGTGTGTGTGTGTGTGTGTGTGTGTGTGTGTGTGTGTGTGTGTGTGTGTGTGTGTGTGTGTGTGTGTGTGTGTGTGCTTGCTTGTGTGAGGCGCGTGTGTGGGTGTGTTAGACGTGTGTGTGTGTGTGTGGGTGTGTGAGCAGACAGGCGGACCAGACAGCAGGCCTTCACACCCGCCCCATGAGCCTGGGCCGGTTGCTATGACACCGTTGCCCCCTCAGTCCGATGACTCCCTGGTGGCCAATCTGCATACCAGCTGGAATCCAGCTGGAACACACACATAAGCACATAAACACACGCATAAGCACACAAACACACGTATAAGCACACAAACACGCGCATGAGCACACAAACATGCGCATAAGCAGCACACAAACGCGAGTATAAGCAAACAAACAACCACATAAGCACCCACCCACATACACTAACCCATTCTTATATACAGTCAGTGTAGACAGATAGACGGTCGTGTGCGTTTGAACCTGTCACATCATCTAGGAGTGTGCCCGATGTTACGACACACAACGTCGCCACATGACGCAAGAATACAAACCATTTCACATGAATGCCGTGTGATTCACATGTGACAACCCGGGGCATTCACAGATTGAGAATTGAAAGACTCAGCGTGCTACTACATTTGACATTCAATGCATTTAGCGGACGCTTCATCCTAAGTGACTTACCATAATTACATTTGTCAGAGGAAAGAGAAACAACCATATATCACTGTCGGAACAGTAAGGCTGTCCATAGAACATGCCATTTACAATTGCAATGGTTAACCCATTCCACGTATACAACAAGGATAGCTAGGAGGATAAGATGCAGCTGCACGACACTAAGTACTGTTTTTAAGTGCCAGGGCATACACCATACACAGACGCATCAGTGGACAGACTTCATACGGACAATAAAAGTCAGTCAACAGGAGCGTTTTACTGCATGCACTTGTAACGTTGGTTAGCTTCCAATAGTGTGAACGACCTGTTCGATCCATTTGAAACGCAGAAACGTCTCAAACGTGCACGCTTTGCTTTCGGACCCAAAGAACGCACAGAGATCTGATTGGCTTAATGGTGCCACTGAGCCATCAACCCTGTGTGGGTCCGTGGGCGAGGAGGAGAGGGGGATGGTGATACTAATAAGGTCGAGTAACTGCCGCTCTTAATGCTCTAAAGATTGACGATGAATGCATCCAAACGTCCAACTTCCTGCACCTCCGGTTTTTGGGATGCATCCCATCCAGTTCACACACCCTGCCCTGGCATTGTGTGGGCAACTGCCGCAGCCTGTCGGCCTGGGGCATGTTGTGGTCTGACCGGTTGTTTAGGCCCGACTTCACCACCTCCGATGCCAGGTATGTACGGCTGGCCCATCCAGACCACGCCTGCCTCAGACATTGTCGGGATCCGTGCTGCCGCGGCGATCATCTCTGCTCCTCAAATTCAGGTTCCGTGCTTCATGATGAACCGGGAGCTTGGTTAAGACGGAGCCCTTTGAGGTCAAATCACCACGTACTGGTTTTGTCAAAGCTCTTGAGAACATGAAATGATACCACCAGGTTGGCCTATAGACACTTTCTATGCAGTGGAATGTTAGAATATTGCAGAAATCCTTCATGCGTCATCACAACTGATCAGATGCAAGATCAAGATGCAAGTGTCACACACAAGGCGTCAGCGGTGGCGTCTTTTCATCCCAGAATGAATTATTCCACTGATTCAAACGGTTCGGGGGCCACTGAGATGTCCACGCATTTGGCGGACGATGAGGCTGGGACTATGTATCCGCATCTCGCTGTTCGCTGAAGGGACCGTCGCCCCCCTGTGACACCCCTGATCACAGCCTGGGAGCCACACCCACTGCCTGCACCATCTGACCCGGAGAGCAGCCAAGACGTCTGTGCATGTTTTGCATGCCTGCTCCCCGGGGAGATCTGAGGAAGGCCCGGTCGCACTGGTGGCCTGCCACCAACACACACAAAACACAACGCACAACGCACACACACACACACAGCCTAACAGATCTTTTTGGTCTTCTGTGAATGCAGCTGTGCATGATGGCATGTTCCTAACATTTGTGTGCTACCACTAATCTGTTAACCCTCCCTTCCCCGCTGCCCCTGCCTCCCTCCCTCCCCCGCCCTGCCTCACCCTGGCCACACATGCACCAACCAACACACACACACACACACACACACACACACACACACCAACACGTCACCTCCACCCCCCGCTCTCTGCCACCATACCACTCACCCACCCGCAAACACATTCACACACAATGTGAAAATCCACACTGATCCAAACTCTTGTACCACATTCTGATTCACCCGCCCACATACACATCAACACCCTGCCCCCCCCCCCACACACACACACACACACACACAACTTGCTACCCATACGCACACACACACACCCTTCCTCCCCCCCCCCCCCCCTCCCCCCCAACCGTACCTCCCTGCAGATGGCGAGCACGAGCTAACATCCGACGACGGTTCCACTCTCTCTCAGTCTCTCTCAGTGTCTCTCAACCAGACGCCGCAAGGCACACCGGCCAAGCAAGGTATCAGAACGAGAGGGGCGGCCGCTCTCCCGCCATGTCCTCGCTCCTCTGTGTGCGGGTGCACGTGTGCGGGGGTGCACGTGTGCGTGCATGTGTGTGGTGTGCTTTCTAGAAAAGCGCGCGGTGTGTGTATGTGAGTGTATGAGCGAGCGGGCCCCGGTGAGGGGATTGAATTGCCGCGAGCGCGCTTCAGTGCGATGTCGAGACTGATGTTACACTACTAAGACCCGGCCCGCGCGGGCCCAGCCGGGCTCCCTGTTTCCCCACTGTGGGCCATTCATTGTGCGGCTGACATTTGAGGACGGTAGCGGAAGGCAGCGGAGGGCTGGGAAGGAGGCTAGTGTGTGTTTCCCTTTGAGCTGCTCTGCACGACATTTCTGGTTGTATCGACCGACCCACGGCGTGTTTTTCTGTTCGAGTCTTGAGTCCCAGCACGCATCACAGCGAGGCGTCTATCAAGAGAAACGCCGCAGAGATAAAGGCTTAGTTATGGTTTCACGTCGACACAACACAAGAGGGGTTTACGGCCCCGTCACGTAAACCCCGACGCAGAACCATAACAGGTTTGAGACTGCGTCGAAGCGTCTTCGTGGTCATTGCGTTGCGTCAACGTGGAAGCATAACTAAGCCTTTAGACACTGCAATGCTGCAGGGGGTCAGGGGAGCTGTCCTTTACTCTGATACGCTGGTTCGAGGGACTGATCTCAGTATTCCACCTTTACACCAAAAAACCAGGGCGATTGTTTGTCGCGAATCCCTCCCTTCGACCCCTTGACCTCCCCCCTCCCCACATCTTGGTTTGACCTCAGCGTCGGGGCATTGTGCTCCAGAAGGCCCCTCAGCATTCCTGGTGAGGGGAACTGTGCCACGCAGTAACAGGACGCTCGGGGCCCCTTCTCTGTGTTGTTCTACCGCCGCCGCAACATGCTTGCGTCAACAGAGAAGGGCGCCCGTCATACAAAGATGAGAGGGGAAGTGGGTGCATTGCGGTCGTGCTCACATGACCTAGTTTCTTCCCCGGGGGGGTGACTGGAGGACAGTGTGTGAGCAGGGTCAACAGGGTTCAGAGCCCCTCCCTTGTCCTGTGACTCACCGTCCTTCAACGGGACTGTGTAGTTTACTGCAGGTTGTCCTGAGCAATGGGTGTCCAGTATACATATTGTTATTATTAGTAGTAGTATTTATATGGCCAGCAAGCATCCTTATTTCACCGTTATTATCTGAATTGGGAGTCCTGTGCTAGATGCACCACATTTAGAGCAAGGGATTGTGGGGGATTATTCTGAGCAATGGGTGTTAAGTATAAAGTTCAGTTTACATATAATTATTATTATTATTATTTGTAATATTTATATGATCAACAAGCATCCTTATTTCACCCTTATTATCTGTATCGGAGTCCTGTACTAGAGGCACCACATGTGGAGCAAGGCATTGTGGGGGAAGCTCAGCGCTGCTAGCAGAGAGTGGACTTCCTACCGGGCTCTCTGGGCGCCACCAAGATGGCTTGTTCCCACCGTATGCTAGTCGCTACAATTCTGCCGCCGTTCTTTGTAAAACCTGCAGCATTTGGCACCGAGTTATGATGAACGCCTCTTTACTCGACTATTTTTAAGGGAGTTAATATATATTTTTTGCCAAACGGCAGGGGTTTCAAAATTAATTACAAAGTGTTGGGCTTTCAGATTTGATTGTTGGATCAGCGCCACTGATTAACCCTCCAACTAACTAGCGGCGCCCAGGGAGTTGCAGTGTTTTAGACATTCACCGTTTCAATTAGCTAACCAACCAATCCACGGGTCCATCGATCCGTTTTTGATATTCCATTGTTCAGCATTGTAACGACCATCGAAAAGAACAAATGAACCATTGGATAGTCGTGGTTAGGAGGAAGACACAAAGGAGGACAAAACCTACTGGGCTTAATTCCCATGTGTACGATGCTTGACCCCTACCCACCCCCTTAACAAGAGTATCTGAATTCCCTGCATTTCACCGGATAAAGAACCTCAGAGGATTTACATTTACATTAAGGGCAATTACCAGACGCTTTTATCCAAAGCGACTAAAATATGTACATTTGTCATAAGATAGGTACACGAAGGATGTTCATAGAACCAAGTGCAACGCACAAACAATCGCTAGGTTAACCATTACCCCGTGTTCAACATAGATAGCTAGGATAAGATGCTACATAACTAAGCATTAGAACTAAATGCGACACACAATAAGTACGTACATTAAGTGCCAGGATTTACAACATACATACAAGTACTGCAAAGAGCACTGCTGTCTGACACCTCTAACCATCTCCCTTCTCTTCCCCCCCCCCCTCCCCCCCCAGAGCACCACGGCAGCGGCCTGCTCAACGGCAACGGGCGCAACGGCGGCGGCGGCGGCGCGGACGAGGAGCTGTCCCGGCGCGTCAGTCAGCTGACCACCAGCGTGGAGAGCGTGACGCTGACGCTGCGGCCCGGCGACAAGATCGAGGAGCTGGCGCTCTCCCCGGAGAGCTCGCCCTCCAAGTCGCCCAACGGCAAGAAGAAGAAGAAGTTCCGCACGCCGTCCTTCCTGAAGAAGAACAAGAAGAAGGACAAGCTGGAGGCCTGAGGAGGCCCCGCCCCTTCCTCCTTGTCCCGCAGCAAGGAGCGTGGCCCGCTGAGGCCCCGCCCCCTCGCCAGAGAGGAAGAGGAAGGAGTAGTAGTAGTAGTAGTGGCGGCGGCGAAGGGGTATTCCCTATCTGTTTGTTTTGGTTTTGTTTCCGTATGGTTTTGTTCATGTTTGTTTTCACTGTCGATATCGTTGTTTTGCTTTTCTTTCGTCCATTTTCTGATTTTAATAGATTATCTTTTTTTTATTTTCTAACAAAACATGACCGTACTATATGGTTGGCCGAGGAAGATATATATAATTGGATAAATACCAAAAAATAATAGAAAACCCCGCGTTGACGGTGCAGAGTTGTGCCGGAGGGGTTGGGTACAACCTGACGGCGGTGAGATGTCTCTGGTCCGCTGCACACTGCACGCTGGTGCAGAGTTGTGTCAGCTGATACCACTCCGTGCAGATCCTGAATTACTGGCTCGCCCTGTGCTGCGCTTCCCCCTTGGCTAGGGATGGCATTCAAAACAGCCCCCGTGTGTCTCTGGCGCCATGACAACCCCGAGTCGAGGCCGACGTTTGGGCTCCGCTTATGCAGTCGCGCGTGTGTAGGTAAACTGGAACGAGGCGCACGGAAATGATCCTCACACTGGAAAGAGAAATGTGTTTTTTTCTGTTAAGGTTTTTGTTTTGTTGGCAGTTCAGCTCTGGCGGAGTTTGCGTTGCGTTTTTTTATCTCTAGAAAGATCTTTTTTTTTTATTATCTTTCAACCCACTTCTCTCACTCTTTCCCCTCGCTCTCTTCAAAGAGCCTCATTGCTGTCTAATTGCAGTCCAGAAGGCACTGGCAGAAGCCCTGGGCTAATTGTGGACTAAATCCAATGCTGCAGTTTCAGTTGTCGTGCTTCTGTTCTTCGTATTCTTAGCTAGGCCAGGAATGCTCGCTCCTTTCCTTGCCAGAAAACGATACAAAAAAAGACAGAAATGTTTCGGTGAGTGGAGGTTCTGACCCTTGGAAGAGAGGCTTACCTCCTTACTTCTATGTAGCATTCAATGTATTCTTTTGTAACTTGCTTTTTTTGCCAAACTAAAAAACAGAGTAAGGAAAAAACAAACACACAATCACGTTTTAGTGAAGCCTCACTTGTTCATGTCATACCTTTTAGCCGGGCGAGAACGCAAACGTCATCTCTGGAAAAACTTGCATCTCGGTTTGTTTTGCTTTGACTTTTTAAAATTGGACGTGGAACTCCTGAGTTGGTCATCTCTATTTTCTACTCATTTCTATACTTTTACAGAGAATACAAATATTAAGCATGTTTTCTTTTGTGCAAGAATTCGTTTTTTTATTTACTTAATACATTCTGTAGTGTTGCCTGGTTTCTCAAATTATACGAGTCTTCATATTACTAAAAAAACTGCTATATAACACAACTATATGAAAACTGGATATGTTGGCTATAGATTTGTACCTATATATTTTATTGTGCTGCACTTTTTGTAATATTTAACACATAGTAGTTGGTTTTACCAAGAGAGTAGGGTCTAGAGTCTTGTCGACGCTTGTGCAAAAGACAGACGAGTGAGGCGTTGGGTATTCGAACAACTCGAGAAGGAAGGTGTGTTTAATCGAGGGGGAGAGAGAGAGAAAACAGGGACTCAGAGTCACACACAGGTTATTACTGCTCTTCCAAACAGGGGATACGAATGGCACCCCTCTCATCACGCCCTGTTGCATCAGGGTCTTCCCCAGGCATTTGGTATGCTTGTGTTGCTTCTAAAGCCATATTGTCATCGTTTTCTCCCTCAGACGTTTTAACCATGAGACAAGGCGGGCTATTATGGTCTGCTTGATCAGCGACAAGTATGAAGTTTCCTTTCCTCCCTCCTTTCCCCCCTCTCCCCCCCCAAACATGAACACGCAGCAGATACACTCATGGCCGTGTGCATTTCTGTATTGTGCTGAGTTCTCCACTTTTAAACTGGAAGTGAGCGCGGGATCTAGGGCACACTATGTTGTCATCGATATCCTAACACGACGAAAAAGAGAACAAAATACCCTACATACCTTGAAGCAATTGCATTGTGACCCAGTTTATCCCCCAAAGCCAAAGTGTAACAGTTTACCACACGTTCCCTCTCCAACCGATCCACACGTCCCAGCTAGCGATGTGAATCCTGTTGGTTTATTGCGAGGTGTGTGTGTGTACCTCTAAAACCTACAACTGGAAGGGCTGATCTCAGTACACCTAAAGGAAGGAGATGACGGTTAAAGGGAAGTGATTTTGGGAGTGTAGTGTTGCGGTGGTTAGTGGCACATTTAGGCACCAATGTTTTAATCCTTCAAACTCCTTTAATTTCATTTCTCCTTTTGGAAAAAGGAGAAATTGTTTTGTAATGCAGTTCAGCTTTCTTTATTTGAGCTTCTTAAGACTTTTTAACATCTCAATTTGTGACCCTGATGAACTGAATCTGAATCACATTGTTTGTATTTGTTTCTGCTTTCTGACCATTTGCACCTTGTTTTATTCATGCCTCCCATCCACATTTTTTTTTTTTTTCATTTTAAGAGGATTAATGAGTTTGGCTTTGGCGTACCGAATGAGCCAAGTTATTTCAAGACCTGTGAAAATTAACGGTATTCTAATGGAGTTGCTTTTAGGTGTACTGCTAATCAGTGTAAATTCACAAATAAAACTATTTTATGAAAACCGAAGCTCAATTTCAGTGTTTGTCAAAGAAAAACACAAACGAAATCCCACCGCAAGATATTCCACAATCCGCATTCATAAACATCAACCTCATTCCCAAACTCTTAATTTGAGCATAACCCGTTCACATTCATTTATAATTTTTGCTTCACAGACATAACCTACCACAAACAGAGTTGCAACATATGTTTCTAGTTGATTGTTAATTCCCATTCAAGTGGTAATGTAATGACTAGATAGACAGACTAAAGTACAGTTCCCATGGGGTATAATCAAAACCACGGGGACAGTAGTGCATGTGCTGCGGTGTGGAGAAATCCACCACAGCACTCATTTCAAACAATGGCTGCACCCTGACCTGTCTATCAGCCCTAATGGTTAATCTTTAAGAATTTTGCTGACTGTAATATGAGTATCAGTGCGCCTACAAGTTCAAAATCTGGATAAAAGCCAACGAGGTGTAGAGTTGAGTGCTAATGGTGACTGTGAGTTTGGTAGACGCAAACCAAAGCAGAGAAGAGCCGCAAAGAAATTGAATATGTAAATGTCTTTTACATCTGTCGTTTAAGGAAGTGTTGTCAGACGGCCTGTGAAATTTTGACCGACAATGACACCCAGTCATGCCCTGATACGATTTGCATCGCGAGGCAGGGGGGTGCGTGCAGAGAGGTTGAACACACAGTTAAAACCATGTTGAGTGACACTTAGTACAATAAGGGTACATAAATGACCATTCATTTACGTTAGTTAATAGTTAACTATTGGTCTAGTAATCATTTACTAATGGTGTTCATGTCAACTAAGGTAATGGTGCTACTTAAGGTAATGACTCGTAACATATTTGATAGCCCAACCCCAACCCCTATGCTAATGCTTCCATTTAATGCTTATACTGCATTAACTGACGTTAATTAATGGTTAAGTAATGTACACTTATACTGTAGTGTTACCAACTGTTGACCTTATCGTGTCAAGATGTCGACCAAACCGATTCCTCCACTCTGCGGTGCAGTTTGTGGTGCAGAGTGTATAGTTTAGCATCAGAGTACCAACGTAAGTTTATCTATAATTTTGACATGATAGGGATGGTTCCGTTTGCTGCTGCCGAAGTTGTAACACTTGGTGTTATCTGCCCGGATCACGTGGAGCCTCTTATGGTAAATGATGATGATGATGTAATTCTGTCCCCATCTGGGGAGAAACCAATTATAGACCTCGAGCAAAGACGGTGCTGCCTCTGTTCCAGGGAGGACATTGCCTGTTCTAGTGAAGATTCAGGCCACTGGGGAAATATATGCGCACGGTGTGTTTGTAAGTGTATTAATGTGTGCAACCACTGTGCCTTGTCTGCATTTATCCTCGCAAAAAAAATATGCAAGTGCTATATTGTGATACGTAAGTAGGCTAATCTGGTGTGTGTGTGTGTGTGTGTGTGTGTCTGTGTGTTTCTCTGAAATGTCATCAAATCACCACTATTATCTCTTTACGCCCCACCTTTGCATTTAAAGTATCACGACTGGATTTCCAATCTTTATTTTATAACAAAGTATGAGTTAGCAGTTTGACAACCAAATCCACATTTTCACCATTGTTTATATGCAACAGAGCTGTGTGTGTGTGTGTGTGTGTGTGTGTGTGTGTGTGTGTGTGTGTGTGTGTGTGTGTGTGTGTGTGTGTGTGTGTGTGTGTGTGTGTGTGTGTGTGTGTGTGTGTGTGTGTGTGTGTGTGTGTGTGTGTGTTGTCTTTCCAAAACACAGTTTCCAGCACACCTGGGAACCTTAGTGTTTATGAATACGTTTCCATTGATTTTTGAACTAACTTGAGTGCCAAATAAATAGATTTTTCAAAATGCTTAGACAATCAAAAGCATTTTGATCTGTTCATTATATTAACCTGGTACAGAATAGTCTTCTCTATAATCCCACTGTAGACATCAGCCATCTATTTTCCAGTCAGGTTAAATGTAACACTATATAAATAAATATATATATATACATATATATACTTGCAAATGATATCGAGCCCTAAGTAACATGATTATGCAAATGTGAATAAATAATAGTTTCCTCTCTTTGTTGTCAACACTTCTCCTGTTCATTAATCATCTATTCCTCCTGTCCTGATGTTCATGTTGATACAAAGCACTTTTTATTAGATGTTTTACTGATATGAACAATAAAATCCTCAAATGAAACTATAAATGTTGGCTTTATTTGCCCCCTAAATATGAAGGCCACAGGTTCGCCTTGGATACCAAACTAATAAAGTATGAGAAGGTAAATTCTTCTGTGAATTAGTTTCAGCAGAAGCAGCCTGTCGATGAACAGTATTGAAGACTTCCTGTTCCAGTATCAGGTGGAACTGAGACAGGAAGTCATGTGTGTCTGTGGAAGACTCACTCGCTTCAAACCTTTTCATTCTCTTTCGACTCTTTATCTCTTGTTTCTTCTTCTCTCCTCTCAAGTCGTTTCCTCTTCTCTCCTCTCCTCACTTCCCTTCCTTCCTCGCCTCCTCTCCTCTCTCTCCTTCATCCTCTCTCCCCCTCTTTTCCTTTCTTATCTCATGACCTCCCTTCCTCTCCCCTCCCTTCCTCTCCCCTTTCTCCTCCTCTCCCTTCCCATCTCCTCCTTTCCTTTTCCCCTTCCCCTCCCCTCTTCTTTCGTCTCCTCCCTCCCCTCCTCTGTCCTCTCCCTTCTGCTCCCCCCTCTCCTCCTCCCTCTCCTCCTCCCTCTCCTCCTCTCCTCTGCTCCTCTCTCCCCTCTCCTCCTCCCTCCCCTCCTCTCCTCTCTCCCCTCCCCTCCTCTGTCCTCCCTCCCCTCCTCTGTCCTCTCCCTTCTGCTCCCCCCTCTCCTCCCCCCTCTCCTCCTCCCTCCCCTCCTCTCCTCTGCTCCTCTCTCCCCTCTCCTCCTCCCTCCCCTCCTCTCCTCTGCTCCTCTCTCCCCTCTCCTCCTCCCTCCCCTCCTCTCCTCTGCTCCTCTCTCCCCTCCCCTCCTCTGTCCTCCCTCCCCTCTTCTTTAGTCTCCTCCATCCCCTCCTCTATCCTTCTCTCTGCTCCTCCCTCCCCCTCCCCCCTCCTCTCCTCCCCCTCCCCTGCCCTCCTCTCCTCCCCCTCCCCCCTCCTCCCCCCTTCCCTCCCCTCCTCCTCTCTCCAGACGGAACCATGCTGGGACTGTCACAACAGTGGGCTTCCCTGTGTCCAGATGGATGATTCCATGGGCTGGGCGTGATAGGGACTCATGGTCTGTTCCAGCATGGCAGGGAGGGGGGGGGTGTGGTGGCCAAACCCCTGTGCCCCATATGCACCCACACATTGTACCGGTGGGAGGCCTAATGCCCACCATTTAGCTGGCTAATGGTGTGCCCAGATGCCCTGGAGTGTGAACGGGGAGAGAGGGGCGAATAAGGGACGTGTAAACCACTCCCGGTGGGTTTGAAAATACCCCCAACAAAACCCCCCATGGGACTGTCGACACACACACCCACAGAAGGAGACAAACAAGCATGCACACACGCACATGCACTTACACACGTGTGTGCACACACCTACACACACACACACACACATGTGCACACACATGCACATACGCGCATGTGCGCAAACACACACACACACACACACACACACACACACACACACACACACACACAGTAGGCACACTTAAGTCATTGCATTGGGGTGGGGCAATACTCTCATCCATTTCCAGAAGATGAGTGCAAGCCAGCATGAACGTATGAGCTCCGACAACACGCCGTAAATACAATGCCCAGATCCCACACAACACCACACCCAACGTTTTTTATAGCATTCGACTGTCAGTTCGAGGCTTGGGAGCTAAAATGAGTGATATGGAGGAATGCTCTTCCAGCGGCCGGTATGTTGATACCAACTGGCACATCCATTCAACTGAATGGCAGTTACCTTTTATAAAGAGGGGAAAAACACAATATTATAAAAAAAAAAAATTTAAATAATAATTACTCCCAAATTCTGCTTGCTTTTGATTGGTCCCTCTTCCACATTATTGTATCTTTGCTGAAATAAGATCTTCCAGCACCTCAAACACACGTTCAGTAGTACCGTAGTTACTTTTTAATAAAAGTTCGTTTTCACTGCACTTTATACTTGAATCAACGAGACAAAACCCAATCAGTGTCTGAATGAGAAATACGGCTGTAGTATTTACTCACAATCATTCTATGACATGCTCTGATTCATCGGAAAGCGTGGGGAGTTTTCCGTCGGGAATTGAAATGAACCTTATTATTCCTTTCGGATTCATCTTCACAGAAACAATGTGAAGGAATGTTGATCGGCCACACCTGGCTTAGCCAACACCCAGAAACCAACGCCCAGTAGTGAGTCCAAGAACAAACCTGCTTCGCTGTTTGCCATTCAATCAGCTAAATCAGCGTATAAACAGCAAACACAAATGATCCTTCCGTCAAATTAAACATAATGATGTTGAAAAGCATTGACCGGGAGATTATGAATGAAACAGACGAAGGGTGAAGGGAATCGCCGTGGAATACGCCCGGTGTAGAAACTCTGTTCCCTCACAGAACTGCACTCAGGGCTTGGATCGCATTTAGAGGTGGGACACCTCGCTACGCTGCCATATGGAGGAAACAGGAAACCATGTTTTCGGGGCCAAGTTGTGGCTGCAAAAACACAAGGGGGTGGTCAGTGTTTTGTGTGTATCGGAAGCCAGGGCCATGCGGAGTTGGTCACAAGAGGAAGCACATATTGACAAATATCTAGAAAATGTGTCAAATTGAAGTGCATGAGTTTCCGCCACTGTAGTTCTGTGTGGGCGCATAAGGTATCGGGCCTTTGTAGTTGTGGGTTTGAGTTCACATGCGGTTAGAAGCTCCTCTGTAAAACAGACGCGGTAAAATGAAGAGCTTCTGCATAACAAAGCTAAAGCAAGCTTCTGAATGGATTCCAATTTGCCGTAAAAAATCACACATCGGTTACGAGTGAACTCCGACGACACCCCTTCCTCGACCTACAAGGTCATGGGTTTACGTTTGCTCTTGACTCCCCCCGGCCGCGGCCAGGCCCCGGGTTATTTATAGGGTCACATTGTCACAAACTCCGCCCACATTACAAGGAAAATAATTGTCCCCTATACTTTCGTTGTCAGAAATCCAATCTCCCATCCGAGATCAATAGCGTTCTATTTCCTCTCCGCAGGACTCCATTGAATTCTTGCTATACAGTAATGAAAGGATTTGGGTGAAGTAAAACAGGGATCTGATAATCCAACTGTTATGTTCAAGGTAAAAAAAATCCCTGTTAAGGAGACCATCTATTTACTGCATACTGAGGAGATCATCCACCATGAGGTGAAGGGTCAATGGGAGGATCAAGCCACCGTGCCCTATAAAGTTATCCACAATGCTCCAAATCTCGCCGCGGCATATGCTGACGTTCCATAAAGGGATATAATCAGGTCAGTGCTTATCGCCGTCTCAGGATCAATGGTATTGGAGACTCGGCGAGACAGATGGTGTTTGTGCATTATCAGCAGCGACAGCCAAGCAGGAACTCAAAGTGGTCTTTGGTTCCCTTCGACCTCTGACCTTCCATTTATCTCCAGGAGCCGAGATCCAGAAGACGTGGAGCCAGGGAGGAACTTGTGAATGTGCTGACCTCATGGGGTCTGAGCTGGGAGGACGTTGCCAGACTTGGCGGGTTCCGTTGTGGTGGACGGACGGGTCGGACTGGCTCTGTCTCGCATTGATTGGGCTGGGCTGGGCTAAAACTATACTCTATGGAATTGGATTGAATCAAATCAATTCTTGAGCCATAGGGCGTAAACTGTCCTTCTCTTTAACATAAGACTGGTATTAAAACAACAACATTGGTATAAAAGCCTTTTTCGCCGATTCTCAACGTAATATGCTATAGTTTGGGGGATTTTGCGATGCCAAAAGACCCATTACTAGCACTAGTTATAAGCCTCTTATATTAACCCCACTAAATCTATGCCACTGAAACGTAGCTTTGACACAGGCCCTGTGTGAAGATGATGCACCAGAGGATACACAGGATCCACTAAGGCTGTGGAGTTCAAAGACGACTACTCTACCGAAAGTGTTTTTGGTAGTATCAGTGTGACATTTTCATTAAGAAGGTCAGACCTGGCGACAAAGCTCTTCCTGAATCTGCGTTTAAAAACGCATTACTACTCTCTGCCTGGATCTTACTGAAGTTTTGGGGAAAAACTTTGAGGGGGACTAACCTTTACATCAGAAGGGTTTAGAGAGGGTGGACAGGTGTCGGCCTAGCCAGTGTGACTGAGGTAATGTTTAATTAGGACTTAGGCTTATATTGTACATTAGACATGATTGCCTTGAACCTTTGAGCAGGGCGAGTCGGCAGCAGCCAAGTCGTTTGGGGACTACAATAGGACACACTGGGACAGGGACAAGGCCTACAGGGTTTGGATCCGGGATTGCCAGCGTTACTCTTGGCCTTCAAGGGCCATTCATGTTCGCCTGAACAGCAACGCAACCCTTGGGGGAACTTTGGCTCCCGGCTC
>NC_079414.1:23176657-23211368 GCF_026213295.1 Gadus chalcogrammus | reverse complement strand
CTCTTCTATCACTATCTCTCTCTCTCTCTCTCTCTCTCTCTCTCTCTCTCTCTCTCTCTCCTCTCTCTCTCCTCTCTCTCTCTCTCTCTCCTCTCTCTCTCTCTTCCTCTCTCCTCTCTCTCTCTCTCTTCTCTCTCTCTCTCTCTCTCTCTCTCTCTCTCTCTCCCTCTCTCTCTCTCTCTCTCTCTCTCTCTCTCTCTCTCTCTCTCTCTCTCTTCCTTTTGAAAGCAGCCTTTAGGCCGCGTTTCTCTCACCTAACTTGTTCTTTCTTTTTTTTCCTCCTGATCTTGACTCGACCCTTTAATTTGCACACTGGGGCTGCCCAGGGCTCTCCGCTGCTAATTTGGCGACATCCCCCCCCAGCTTACCTCATCAGAGAAAGCGCAAAGCCCTGGACAGAGCGAGAGGGAGAGAGAGAGAGAGAGAGAGAGAGAGAGAGAGAGAGAGAGAGAGAGAGAGAGAGAGAGAGAGAGAGAGAGAGAGAGAGAGAGAGGGAGAGAGAGAGAGAGAGAGAGAGAGGGAGAGAGAGAGAGAGAGAGAGAGGAGAGAGAGAGAGAGAGAGAGAGAGAGAGAGAGCGAGAGGGGGAGAGAGAGAGAGAGAGAGAGAGAGAGAGAGAGAGAGAGAGAGAGAGAGAGAGAGCGAGAGAGAGAGAGCGAGAGGGAGACAGCAAGAGAAGGAGGAGGTAAAGAAGGAGAAGGTGGGTTTGATGTTGTAGCTGGGTTTACCGCCACTCCTCCTGCAGGGCTCCACAGACAGCAGTCTGCAGGCCCCTGTGGTCAGATGACAGGTTAGTCCCTTAACCTGAAGGGAGAGGAAAACATTGCCATAGCTAGGCCCTGCTTTGGTCTCGGAGTCACAGCACAGGGGCAGGCAGCCTGCTGGGCGTGTGTCTACACTCCCCATTCCATCCGCTCTGACCCTGCTCAGACCCCGGAGATGAAATGCCACGCTCGGTTGATTCCATCATTACAGACATTGCAGAGGTGTTCTTTTAAAACCCGAGGTTAGACAATGTCAGGGATTGTTATGCTGAATAATTGTATGTATATCTTTATCATGTTAAAACTGCTACTATTCTATTCAACTACAGCTCAAATGAAACTGTTATTTGATCTTTGGAGTATTATCTTTAAGACCGCTACTGTGTTATTCAGCAACGCTAAATAACATAGTACGAGTAATTATGCAGCTGTCATTGAATCATTTATTTTCATCATTCCTCATGCCTTCCATTGGATTTCCCACGTTGAGTTGAGCAAGTAACGTCCTACTGAAAAGCAAGAGGTAACGTGGAAGGCAAAAGGACCGTCCAACATCAAGAGGAAGCTGTCATACCTGACGTAAGCCAAAGTGTCGGTTTTCATATTCAGGTGCAACAGGTGCAGATGGACATTGCTTTGAATGTATTTATTTTTTTACTTGCTTATATCAAATCTGATCAGTCTCCAATTGGAGACGCAGGCGTGACCGAAACCTATTTCAGAAATAATATATGGATTGATCCAAATACCAGATCTGAAGTGGATGATTGTTGGTGTAGTTTCAATGCATATGTCTTCCCTCATTGACCACAATGCAGGTCATTGATGTGATCATTCGTGTGTGTACGTTGTCAGGGAAACCACAAACCCAAGTTTGCTTGCGTTCACAATAGATCATCTTGTTCCCCTCAATGCTAATAAGAGGAAACCCTGTTGGTGCGAATAAACAAACTGCAAGCAAGCAGTTTTTTAATCATGGCAAATAACAATGGGTGGATCCTTACCCTGATGTCAAAACAAACCATGAACCAGCTAATACCTAAACAAAACACGGTTCCACCCTATGCCTACACCTTCACCAAGACATTATTTATTATTTTCTTAAACGTAAGAAGTGGGCGTCAAATCTTGCACGTGTATCTTTAAGTGAGTCTGTGTGCCTTGGTCTGTCTGTCTGAGGCTTGCATGTCTATTGATGTGCTCGTACATTCTCTGATGCTCTGCAGACCTTCTTCCCGTTTTTCCCACCGTGTCCATTGTCACCAGATGTCGTTCCTGGGAACACACGGGAACAATGGTCCCCACAAGCCAAAGGCCAAACGCTGAGGGAGGGGTGATGTCACTCTCTCGTGTAACAGGTTTCTACTTCACACTGTCGTTACTGCTGTGTTTGTGTGTGTGTGTTTGTTTGTGCTATGTGTGTGTTTGTTTGTGCTATGTGTGTGTGTGTGTGTGTGTGTGTGTGTGTGTGTGTGTGTGTGTGTGTGTGTGTGTGTGTGTGTGTGTGTGTGTGTGTGTGTGTGTGTGTGTGTGTGTGTGTGTGTGGGTGCGTGTGTGAGTGTGTGTGTAATGAATAAAAGGAAAATGCAAGCTTTAATTCAATTCCAGTATTTTCAGAGATAAGGAGTGAGAAAGACAGGGGGGGTTAAAGCAATATCCTCATTAGTGGGTTGGGTAATGCTGGGGCTTGACACTGCCAACATAATGTGTTGTTTGATACTGTATGACAAGGAAGGGCCAAGAATATCCTACAGCACTGATAATACCCAGGAAGTTCCCCCCAATCCCCCCTCACTCTAACCAAACAAAAGGAAAGGACCCGACAACTATCTTGATGGATAGACAGATTAGCATCTCACTCCCTGAAAACACTTGACAAAGCTGGGACCCTTGGGAAAATGAGTAGTAGCATAGCGACGCAGTGTCAGCGCGGGGTCAGTTCAATAGGGGAGGTCCTGTTCTGTGTTGGGTAGACTCATGTACACACTCCGTGATGGACGGTGTTTTGGGAAAAGTATGCAAACAAATTCTCACATAGCAATTACAAACCACCATACAAACACACACACACACACACACACCTGTGCTGACTCAACATGTTTGCTGATGCACAACAATTGAGACGGAGAGGTGGCTGGTTGTCACGCAGGCTGACCTAAACAAGCATGGGATTTGCAGAACTGGTTAGCCATCGCCCATGCATTGGCAATGAGCGCCGTTGCTACACACGTAAGCCCGGAATTAATGTAATCATGTGATTGATCAAGATAGAGAAGGGGAAAAATGTACATGGGGGAAAGACGATTCGCTGTTTTCGTGGGCAAACGGACGAAGATCTCGTGTGGAGGTTGTTTGTTGTGATGTGATGGTTGTCGTGGGAGGAGGGGAGGAGGAGGAGGAGGAGTGGGTGGGGTCGTAACAGGAAGTGGGACCTTTTGAGGAGCCTCGTTAACTACAGCCTGCCAGACGCCACAACGAGAGATAAAGGTGTATGTGGAGGGGGGGGGGGGGTGGTTGATTTATGGTTATTTTAGTTTCTTCCTAAATCTATAGATAGCAACATGGCTTGGCACACACATTAGCTTGTTTGTTGTACGGATGTTTTAATGGCGTCGTTGTAGGGTTTGTTCCCCTTACTGATATGCAGGGCGCTATTAAGCAAATAGTGTGTCACGCACGCAACACAGATTGGCACATTCTGTTTGTTGAACAAGAAATGCATAAAATGTAATGTGATGCATCAAGTATAGCAGGGTCAAAAGGTTAACCCCCTCGGTGAATGCAATCAGGTGGACGGTCCTCGTTCCGCGAAGCCAAAACAGACCAAAATACAGGCCTGTAAAAAGGTCAGCAATGCAAATGGATGCTTTCTTTCTTTCCATGTCCCCTTTGTCGGCCGAAAGTCTCATCACAGGCACTGCCACTCTTGTTTACACGAGGACACTTGATCGAACTCCCTTCGTTTACACTCTCTCTCTCTCTCTCTCTCTCTCTCTCTCTCTCTCTCTCTCTCTCTCTCTCTCTCTCTCTCTCTCTCTCTCTCTCTCCCTCTCTCGCTCTCGCTTTCTCTCTGTTTCTATTTCTCTGTATCATGTACAAAATCACACACACACACACACACACTGTGGCAACCCGCCACGCTGAGCGCACCAACTCCTCCCAAACAGGACAGCATTTCGTTGGATAAAGCCACAAAAAGGCATATTTAATTACAGAACATAAAAGTCTCTCCAAAACACAAATAACGTAAACGTTGAGGAATCCACGGTCCCCTCCTTCGTGGGTGGAATCCCGTCACCCACGAGGACCGGTCTCTCCGTGCAGGAGCTCCAAGGCTGGGAGAGCCCCCAATGAGTGGAGAAGCAGGCTATTTAAGCCCTGCTTCTCCACTTGTTCCTCAGGTGCTCCCAATATCCTTAATTGGCCTGGGCCGGGTTGCCACAACACACACACACACACACACACACACACACACACACACACACACACACACACACACACACACACACACACACACACACACACACACACACACACACACACAAACACTCCTGTCGCTCCCAGTGTGTTGAGGTACATGTTGAGGGTGCGGCTAAATACCCAACGCGACAAACATGAACTGAAGTGTGTCCTCTGAGAGTGAGTTCGTAATGAGTATTTGTGAAAATGTCAATCACGTCTTCACAGAAGGCTTCAACACACGAGCAAGGACGCTCTGGCACGAAGAACGGTTTGTTTTGTCCATGTATTTTATTTCCCAGTTATCTCTGTACTTCATGGTATTTTTGTCATATGCTATACGTGGCTGCATTGTTACTATTAGACCAGTACCTTTTGTCCTGGGGTCAATGTTAGTCTTTGTAAGACAATGTTGGTTGGGTTTTATTGCTACGCGCCCTATACTCAAACAAGTCCTGAATCCAGAGTGTCTGTTTGCCTCACATGTCGTGATAAAACCTCCCCCTTAGGCAGTTTAGGAAGACCTTCCTCATATTTCTGCAACTGTTCATCGCAGAAAGTGAATGTCGTCTATTGTGACCCCGCATTTAACGACGGCACAAGAGATTGGTTTAACACTTCAGCTGTGATGCATTTACAATAGCTGAAACATTTCCCAGTTGCATTCCTCTGTCTGTGTGCTGAATGCAACCAGGATGGTCCTCTGGTGGCCCCGAAGAATGAGTTGCCGGTAATGAAACGATCTGACCTGGACCCCCCGTTGCTTGGATGTAGCTTCACGGCTAGGCTTTACCCAGCGTTTGGACATGGAGTGTTACCCCTTTAATTAAGGAAGTGTAGGGCACATTACTATTGGGAATATGGCGTGTGTGTGTGTGTGTGTGTGTGTGTGTGTGTGTGTGTGTGTGTGTGTGTGTGTGTGTGTGTGTGTGTGTGTGTGTGTGTGCATGTGTGTGTGTGGGTGTATTGTTGTAGGGACTGCAGAAACTGGACATCCTTATAAGGGGAGCTATAGCATGCTATCCCACCCTGTTTTTATTATGTCTAACCTCAGCCCCACACCCCCTCCCACACACACACACACACACACACACACACACACACACACACACACACACACACACACACACACACACACACACACACACACACACACACACACACACACACACAGCCATCAAGGATGAAACCTAGTGTAAAGTCCCAAATCTTCCTACCTGTTGAGACAATATCCTGTTTCTCTGAACTTGTTTACATGTCTGTTTCTGTCAGTTATTCTTACTTTTGTACGGCGAGCCTTTCATCTGTTCGGCTGGGGAATCCCTGCACGGTCCGGGGACAGGAGCAGCTCTTTAAAAGGCCATCGTACCTAAAAGCACCGCGCCCAGTTACCTCAAAAGACAGGAAGTTGTCCTAATACCCTAAAGAGGATGTAGCCTTGGTCTCGCTTTGAAAGTCCCCTCTTTAATGTCCTGGAGACGCTGCCTACCTTACAGAGACTCTGGGCTGGGACACGTTCCTTCCTCCTCTGCTACCACTTAGCCCTCGCTCGCTGAAGGGTGAGGAGGGGAGGGAGGGGGAGGGGACATGCCTCGGAGATGCCCTGTGCGCCCGTGGGCCTGTCTGAGAGTTTCTGTCTCTGAACTTTACATCAAACGGTAATGGGTCAGCGCTTTGAAGTGACGCGCTGGGTGTGGAGGGGAGGGGGTGGGAATGCTGGCCCCGCGCCCTCCACATGTGATATGAGGGCGGGTTCGGGTCCACTAGGAGAACAGAACGGCGGGTTCCAGGCTGGGATGCAATGTCTTGTTCAGTGTAGTCGTCTGTCCTCGGGGCGTGGGTGTGTTGTAGACCTGTTATAGTGCAATCCAGAATAGCATTGTTTAAAATGCATGGTAACGGGTGTTTTAGAGGTGAATGGGGCGCCATGTCAAAGTAAGCCTTCAGCTGTGTCCATGGGATGAGTTGAGAAAGTGATCATTGCTCAGGTTGAATGATAACGAAATGCAACAAAGCCATGAATTTAACAATCAACGCACAATGTATTTTTTAAAATCTTTTTTCCAATCTTTCGCCGTGCTAACGCAATTGGTTACTTTAGAAAAATGCATTGCAATTACAATTTGCTGAAACCTATAAAAACATACTAAAACCCCACTCTAATAAAGTTTGTAAACGTGTTTCCATTGTTTATTCAATGTGTTATATTGTGTTTCTTGATTCGTCTGTTCATAGCATTCCCATAATAAACAGCTTGTTCTATTGTTAATTTGATGTTGTTTGTTATTGTGCTAAAACGCCTTAGCCAATGAACGCACAGGCGTAAGGACCGCGCGGTATCCATGAGACAGTGAGGGGAGGACTCTTAATTTCCCCATGCAGCGCCACAGACATTGGCCACACAGTGATCCACACAGAACCCTGCATTCACAAGAGCCTATCTATCCAGAGCAGCTTCTACTACCCGATTGCCTGAGTGTTTATTCTGTATAACCACTAGAACTTCACAAACTAGTCAAAAAATGGCCACAAGTACCAGGCAAAAACGAGACCTAAGGACAGAAGAGGTGTTTTTTGATTCGGAAACGTCCATGGATCAGCAGGATTTCGAGATGTCTAGTTGCCCTTTCAATGACGTCTTCAACTCCTCAGACTCCCCAATGGAGCAGATCAATACTTTCCTGAAAAATGTACAAGTTTTACTGGAAGCTGCGAGCTTTATTGAGAGCGCCGAAAAGAAGGATGGAAGTGAGTTTCTTTCTCTTGCGATCGCTCTTCTCTTTTGCCTCTATTTTATATGGAAAACAATACTTTCATTGTCAACTGTCTCAGACAACAAAGGGTTGAGTTAATTCAACTTTAAACAACACTGCCTGTTACGACGTGAATGGGCTCCTTCGTGTCAGTGCTAGACTAACACAAGTGCTCAAATAAGTGCTTGTTTACAAACACCTTGCATGATTTATGTTCATTTCCCACGAAAGCCTATGGTAGTAGTTGTAGACGTGCACCTGCACATTCATAAGGTCGACACAATGCTAACTAAAATGTCTACTGTCAAAAAATGTCCAGCATGGTTTTAATGTGTGGGTGTGCATGTTGGCATCGCATCCGATATGATTGATCGGACCCACCACATTGCAGCCTCCTCAGTCCCTAGTCTCCATTATGGATGATGTCATTGCCTACACCTGCATACTTATTTGTAACTCGTATTGTTCGTCCCAGACGCATATTTTAAATTTGGAAAACGTTTAGATGGATCCATGCAGCGGACTGACACGCAGTAGCAATATACAATTTTAACATCTACGTATGGAGATGTTTTTTTTTCTTGTATGGGATGAGCTCCGTGTTATCATCAAAGCCAGCATACCGTTTGATTCGTGATAATACATTGTTGCACTAGGGCTTGCATAGCTATCGGTGTCTGTGTGCTCATTCTCTAGTTTTGTTGCAGAGCGAAACACCTACTAATCAAGTAAATCAGACCGATATATGTGTGACTTGCGAATCTCTCGCCAGCAGGTTATGGGTTGCCTCAGGTTTTTTCACTGCCGATTGTTTGCTTCCTGGTACTTCTGGGTGTATCGCTTTGCATCCACATGGCGCAAAGCGCTCTTGTGATTGGCCGTATGAGGTTTTGCCCCTGGTGTCTGTCAAAGCCTTCCGCCAATCGACTATCTGCCATCCAGTGATGTCACGTGTTGCTGGGCCTGGCTTTGGCTCGCAAATACAAACCCACTGTCCTGATGAATTGTGGGATTTGTAGGTTCAACGGGGATTACAGTTGCAATAGGCAACGTCAAATGCTATGATTAATGACAGATTGAGGTAATGAATGGCGATTTCCTATCACATAACATCCACATATCACCGAATCCTTCTAGTAGTAAATAGTTAAATGTCGTGCTTTTTTATTTCAATAGGTTGCCTTGCTGAAAAGCTGTTATAGGCCACTATTGAAAAAAAAAGTCATACTTACTCAGCGTCCTCAAACTGTGGATATGTTAATTTTCTAACACGGGCGCAGTATTCTGATTCAAATCTTTAGATTTTACTTCAACCCATACCGGTATTGCTGTAAGTTATAATGGGACTCAGACTCCCGCAATGCATCCTGTTAGACCGGCCTACGTGCTCACTGGACTCCGCCCCTCAGCTGTGGAGATAGGTAAACAAACAGGGGAGGAAAAGGAAACAAGCAGGAGCCGTTTTCTAGCTCTTCACCCTCGGGGATATTTTATATTGTTTATAGCCGTTTTTTATTATTACTATTTCTTAGCCTGTTTCCTATCGTTTTTTCAAAAAGAAACAACGTTACTACGTTTGTTGTTGAGTTTTTAAACACAAGGAATTGCAAGACAATCGGTCGCCTTGCTGGCTTTAAACACCTTTTGCTATCCTCACACGACCAAAGCTGTGTGAATGAATCAACGAGAGCCACTGAACAACACGTTTTTATAACAGATCTTCCGTGTGAACGAAGATCGGACCTTTTTCGGGTCGGTTGAATATCAACACCAACTAAGGAACTCCTCAAGGGAAAGGCTGGGGAAAAGACCGGTGAACCTGCCCTGCAGTGTAGAATGACGGCCATCCAGTTGTTGAACGTCCAGCGGTTGTTAGAAGCGGCAGACTATCTAGACAGGAGAGAAAGGGGTAAGGGGTTGACATGTGTCAGATCATGTGTGATGTTCATGGTGTGTGTGTGTGTGTGTGTGTGTGTGTGTGTGTGTGTGTGTGTGTGTGTGTGTGTGTGTGTGTGTGTGTGTGTGTGTGTGTGTGTGTGTGACATTTTAAGTGAGTGACATATCCACCAATCCTATCCCTATGGATTCGACAACCATGAAAATATCGCAAGTGTAGATTGTACTGTAATGTAGGCCGATGCGTGAGATGATTGACGTGGCACCGCCAGCCTCCGTTGAGCTGTGAGCGTTGATCTAACTAGTGTTTTGTTTTAACAGAATGTGAACACGGGTATGCTTCGGCGTTTCCCTCCGACGAGACCGAAAACTATCAACGGCAGAGAAAATTCCGAACGAAGAAGTTCAACAATAATCACAATAGGTAAGAATAAATCCGTTTTGTGTGTTGTTGAGCCTATCGATCTCGTCTCTCAAAAGGATGTGTCGTCAGCGTGTGAATGAAACGATTCAGCCCCATAGACGCCGATGACATGTGAGGAGACGTCAATGCGTAATTTCTGGGATGGTTGATAAACAGCGAAGCATTCTCGTAAACTCTCGTAAAAGAGACGAATGTCGCTTTTTGGCCGAGCTTTGTGGGAAATACAATGTTTTGGTAAAAGTGTGGTTTGCCTCCCAATAATCAGAAAAAAACAAAACATATTGAGAGAGTAGTGGCTATTTAAACAGCTAGTGTAATGACTTGGGGGAGGGTAGAGTGTCAACCTCAGCTTGCTTTTCATCAGCTGATTGTCAAACGTACTGCAGTTGCGGGGGTTAGGGACCGTATTAAAAGGTATTGGCAAAAAGTAACATAACCTTAAATTGAAGTTATAGGTTGATGCCAGAAACTTTGCTATTTGAAAATATATCGATCATTAAACAATCATTTCGATTACAATGCGAGTAGAATTTTTTTTTAAAAATTCAAGTGACGTGTATATTACACTGTAGATTGGAGGGATAGTTTGATCACTCCCTAAATGGAGAGGTTTGTATTTATGGATGTGTTGTTTGCAGGAGACCAAGGTGAACACGGGTTAGTCTATTGCTCGACCGCAGTTCAATAATTTGGGACGTGTTAATTATTTACAACCATACACCTATAGTTCTAAATGAAAAAATATTGTTCGACATTGGGGATAAGCGTTTTAATGTAATTGAATGCAAATTATGAGCTATTATGGACGGTCTTAAAGGAATGGGTTTCGCTTTTCCACTCAACGTGACTTGTCACCTATAATAGTTGTGGTTAGTGCTAGCTGTGTGGCGATATGCGTGACAGCCTATGGTGAGACTTTCCCTGGTCTTGCTTAATCTTATTTGAGGACGTCAATGTACATGAAACTCCCCATTTCCCTTCCTTTAGAAAGAAGAAAGAAACCAAAACGAAACGCTATTCAATATTAATGTTGCAAAGGAATGGTGCAAAACAGGAACCAAGGGTTAGTCATCACAAGAGAGGCACACTCCCTAGTTCTGCATGGCAACAGCTATCAGATATAGGTCCGGGCATGTTCCAGGTAAGGCCACCTCTATTGTGGCATGTTGAGGCTTAAGGTGATGGGTTTATCCTACTCTACATCCTCTTTCACCGACCGCTCACAGCAATGGTGTCCTTATCTTTCTGACCTTATCCGACGTGTGTGTGTGTGTGTGTGTGTGTGTGTGTGTGTGTGTGTGTGTGTGTGTGTGTGTGTGTGTGTGTGTGTGTGTGTGTGTGTGTGTGTGTGTGTGTGTGTGTGTGTGTGTGTGTGTGTGTGTGAAAGCAGAAGAAAGCATTGTGTTGGTGTGTGGGCTTGCGTCGGGTCCCCCCCACTGAAATGCACATGCGTGTGATCGAGTTGCAGGCATGATGATTGCTGATATATGGCTTGGATGGGACTGGGGGTTTTATGACCAGAAGGGCTACAGAAACGTAGCGCGACTTTGATTGATCTCTCTGAGTGTGGCTGTACATTCTCTCCGCTGCAGGGCCGTACACAAGCATGCCTATGTTTTTGTGTGTGGGGGGGGAGGGGGAGGTTTGGGGTGAAATACTCATAGAGGATGAAGCAGTTGATGGGGTTAAATTAATCAAGATTATATCTTGCTTTCCAAATTCACAGTCCAATCCAATGACTTCATCGGACCATAAAATGGGTGATAGATAAACTGCCAAAGGGCATGTGTGTGTGAGCGCCCAGAAGTGGTTCCAAATAATAAATAACACCGTACATACTTAATGTGAGATATGTTATTTGCAGCTATTTTACCGAGTCGACCTGGCCAGCAACCTTGTCGTGTAAAATGTAATCTACACGTTTTCACACTCGGTCTTACACAGCCTACTTGGTGGCGAGGACGGTATGCTAATGGTTACAAATGGCATCTGGTATTTTTATTGATGTAAATAATTAAACACTTGAATCCTTATCACCGCCACCCCTAAAACGTGGAAACACACACACACACACACACACACACACACACACACACACACACACATATATATATATATATATATATATATATATATATATATATATATATATATATATATATATATATATATATATACAGACATTTACATTTTGTTTGAAACATAGGCAGCATTTTGTATTCTTTTGTCGTCCAAAAGAAAAACACAATTATTCTTTCTCATCCCTGTCCAATCTCAACTGCCTCAATTAGTTGCTTCTGCAGCGAGCAGGAAACGGACGATCAGGTTAGCCTAGGATAACAAAGATGCGAACAGAGACTGGTCGGAGGGGCTAAATCCGTAAAGTAATACTAATGGTCACAAAATTATAGATGTGTGGCTTTCACGATGACCCCTTCTCATGCACCCATTCACCCAGGGCAAGTGTGTGTGTGTGTGTGTGTGTGTGTGTGTGTGTGTGTGTGTGTGTGTGTGTGTGTGTGTGTGTGTGTGTGTGTGTGTGTGTGTGTGTGTGTGTGTGTGTGTGTGTGTGTGTGTGTGTATTGGGGGGGTGTACCTTGGCCATTTGAGCATCAGGCGCAGGGCTTGTCCCCTTTCAGTGGGCTGCCTCACAAAGAACCTCTTAGAGACCCGCTGATTCTCTCTACATTATTAACACAGCGCTGAACCCAGTTGGCCACGTGTGTGTGTGTGTGTGTGTGTGTGTGTGTGTGTGTGTGTCAATGTGTGTATGTGTGTATGTGTGTGCTCTCGCCTGTGTACATGTATTCATTTGCACTTGTCTAGAAGTGCAAATGAACTTGTAGATTGCGAATTTGCATTCAAATGCCAATAACCTTCATCCGGTTTCTTTTCTTGCTCAGTGTGTGTGTGTGAGTGTGTTTAACGCACACACATGCTGTCCAAATGCATCAGTTTCCCGAGCAGTTTCGTATGCCAATGTGCCGGCCTGTTTGTCAGTGGGTCATGCTGCTGCTAATAGTAATATAGAAGGGGAATGCTCTTTGGGTTACCCATAAAGTCGACATGTATGTCAAATGTGTTTTCTGGTCATTACATTGGCTCGTTGGATTTCATATTTACTCTTTTCCTTTTGTCTTTCTGCAGGTCAACACACAACGAGCTGGAGAAGAATAGGTGAGTTCGCCACAGACTTTACCTCCCCTCTCCTACAGTAGTCATGTGCAGAAACACCAAGCCTGCCACATGAACAAACCCTTTGCCGATGCTCTCATTACAACTGTCCTTGCGTGAGGTTCTCCACAGTTTTCATTATGCCCCGGTCATAACAAACCAGATTTAGAGGACTTTCATGAGGCTAAGGACCTTGCTTTCTCGCGCTATAATATCTTTCCTGCCTTCTGTTTCGGTGCCCTTTGCCCCACAGCGTACACATGCACACACAGGCACAACGCTCTCCATATGCTGCTGTTTGATACCTCAGCCCCTATGGTACGTCACTGTATCCCTCCCCCATCAAGATGCTGACCCACAGCTCACTGTGGAGTTGAACCACATGCACTTTCTTAGGTCTGTCCTCTACACACATTTTGATGTAAACCCAGCAAGGGATCAAAGCCGGCACACAACTTTTAGCACATTGATCGTTTTTCTATTCATGCAAGAAAAAAACATACTACATCCGAGTACAATGACCCTGTTGCCTTGCATGCCTGATCTTCTTGGGCGTGCAGAGATAGCATCTTTAGCGTAATTATGACCACATTGTGTTACAATTGCGGCGTATCCTGGCTCTTATGGTTTGACCCTGGCCTCTTATCAAGAGAGGGAAGCCGTTGCTTTCTGGAAAGGCCTCATCAGACAGTAAGTTCACCGTCGGCATTGGGCTGAGCTGTGTTTAGATGTTTAGACTGTGGACTGGCAGACTAGGAGATGCAAGCCATGCGGGGCTGTGCAGACTGTAAATAAGCGTGGTTAAACTCGCAGAGGGGTTAACATCTCTCACCAGGGGTATGGTAAATACAAGGAACAGAGCCGTTTCATCATATCTGAGGGTGTGGGTACAATGAGAGGAAGTATTTTTTTTTGCGACTGTTATTACACGTCACCTCTTCTAGCTGTGTTTCACACTCACCCCTCTCTCGCATCCTCTTACTGCAGCCTCTCATAAAATAATGGGAACATTGGACGTAGAGGCGTCCAGTGGGTTAAATATAGCGGAGGGTTGATGTGTCATCGTGGTGGTGCTCATCTCACCACACAAGGCCAGCTGGTCTACCGGCTGGGGCCGGCAGATAGCACCAGGGTTTTTTTTTCTACGTGTTCCACGCTCAACTTCTTCAGAATAAACACATAGTCCCCGCTTGTGAAAACCCATAATGGCTCCACGTCGAGGCCTTTTTAGAAGGGGCCTGCTTAGAAGAAAGTGAGAGAGGGAGACGGACGTCATGAAACACTATAACCCAGCCTTGCGGTGGTGACACAGCGACGTGAGCACAGCAGTGACGACATTCATTAACCACGAGACTATTCGGCAGGATGCACCCATCACCTACCATCGACGCCTCAGTGATGATATTTACTAACCACAAGACTAATCAGCAGGATGCCCCCCATCAGCCACCATTGACACCTCAGTTTCGGACGTTTCAACAGATTTTGGAAGATAGGTTTGAGATTAGCCCTCTTGCACTATATCTGGTCATTCTGCTGATAAACCAGCCTCCCCCCTCCCCTCCCCTCTACTACCACCACCAGCACCACCACCACCACCACGCAGGGTATATGTGGGGAATGTGGTGTGGCAAGAGCAGCCTGGCAATGCGGTTGGGAGTCCCTGCTCCGGAACATGCCGAGAACATTCTGTGTCGTGCAGCGAAAAACGTTGGGAGCCACAGCGTACTGTTGGCAGTCAATCTTTATCAACTGAACATATTGTCAGTTATTTTTATTTCACAAACACATTAAGAGGGGTTTGGCAAACCATAATCTCTCGTAGGGAAGAAATAAAAAAAAGTAAAGTGCAATCCGTTTTTTATTTTTTTAGGGAGCACACTTAAAGTCCGAATCTCGTATAATCTCCCCTTCTCTGGGTTTTTCGGCGACGATTAATCCAATTGCCTTTGTGAGCGCGTGCTGCGCTCTGAGCTATATGTATCTGACAGAGTTGTGCACTCAACTGTGTAGGGCTTATGGCATCACTCTTCTAACAGGAGCAGCCATAGTTCCGTTCCAGCACACACACGTACACACACACACACACCGAAGGGGGGGGGTGGGGCTTTCAATCGGAGCCACCGTTGTCTTCTTCATCTCTTTCTTTTCTTTTTCCCTTTTACACTCTGCCCTTCCCGGGCCCTTGTTAGCAACCTATCGTCCCCTGGCATCTCCTGCAGCTGTGTGGCGCGTCACGGCCACGGCCGCACCGCGGCCCCCTCCTGATAACCCCTTGCCATACAGCACAGTTCGTGGTAGACAGCAAGACGCAGATAAAAATGAGCTTTATCACACACACACACACACACACACACACACACACACACACACACACACACACACACACACACACACACACACACACATTCCAGATACTCAAACTGCGCAGCCTGACCAGATAACGTCGCCGTCTTTGCCTACTTTGATCATGTGGTTCTGAAGGGCCGGGGTTCACTTCCACATGTCAGTGCTAAATTACTCTGCCTTAGTCCGGGCTTAACAGCACACATATATATGCTTTACTGAGCTGGGAGCCATAGCGCTGAGCAGAGTGCAGCCCTGCCACATAATGTTGTTTTACACCTCTTTTGATCTTTGTCATGTCCCAGACTTGTCTATGAGAGATGCCTCTCCTAAATTACTGCCTGGTGTTGCTGTGTGCACCGCTGTTAAATTGCGGCTAAGCAATAACACGAGTCTTCTGCGATTGGACCAGTTTTTTTGTGTATCTTTCAGGCCTTTGCTCATTGCCTCCACGACCCGCTGTTTATTTGAATACCCTTCTTTTAATCTAGGACAGGCTTCTCGTAAAGACCACACTGCCACTGTTTCCAAGGCGTTGGTGGCTTGCAAGCACGCCGGCACGTACTCACACCCACGCACGCACATACGCACGCACACACGCACACACGCACACATTCAGGCCTGCACGTGGTCGAGGAAGGGGAAGTGGTGTACACAGTGTGCTGCGGAGTAGTCTTTGGCGTCGGTTGCCTGCGGAATATGACCAGAGCTTTGTCATGGCTGTCAGCAGCAGAAGGCCTGTGGCTCTGTGGTGGCAGGTGAAGGGGGGGGGGGGGGGGGGGGGGGGGGGCGTAGTGGCGGCCCTCTTGCTGTTTGTTTAGGCTCCATGTCACCGGGCAGATGAAGACCGCCACGGCTCATTTGAGAGAGACACTGGAGCAGCGACACAATTTTATTTTTTTCATTATTTACCCATCCTCTATATACAATAAATGTCACCACCTGTCTTCTCGAATGGAGCCACTGCTGGATCGGTCATTAACCGGTCAGGCTGTAAAACAAACCCCTATGTTGGGCAATTGGCATGCATTAGATAATATCCATGTCGACTAGTACGTAAACACTTTCAATAAAGCACTTTACGGTTTCATTGCTTTATTGCCTTTCTGGCAAATATAATATAATAAAGATCAAATAAATGGTTTCTGGAACTGCTTTTAAATTGACACACGAATGCATCCCTCCGACATAGGTTGGCAAATTACAGAGCTGTTAGCAAGCAGTCTCATTAATGTCCCGATGGTCGGTTTTGCTTCTCTTCTAAGCATTAACCAAGCCGTAGCTGTCACTTTATGCAAACTAATATGAAGTCAATGCATCTCCATGGCAACAAGCAGCCAACTGCAAAGCCATCACTCCCACCGCTGCTTCGGTGGCAAACTCTGTCCCACATGACCAACCACCATGGGCTACATCTTATCGAGGTGAGCTGGTGCTCTCCCAGAGCTCCACAGTGCAGCGGCGGCGGCGGCAGCAGCAGCCTTACCCGCGGGCTTCCCAGTTCAACAACAGCCCATTCGAACATGCCCCCCCCCCCCCCCCCCCCCCCTGCTGCAGTCAGGTCGTTTGTCCTGCCCGACGTGACAGCAGCGTGTGAGCTTTTCTTGGCCCGCGACAGCAGCTTAAGGGGGGCCGGGTGTTTGGCCCGTCCCGCCCCGGTGGCGCGCATGGAGCAAACTTTGCACACGTGCTCGAGCACGCCCTACCTCTGCCTCCAGCTGTCCCGTGTAAGACTAGCCTAGGTTAGCTCTGGTTCCAACCGAGGCCGCCCGTCCGGACGGAGTGGAAGGGGACTTAGCGTTAAGGACTAGGTCAAACGCACCAAAGTCACAACAGCCTTGTGTGTGTCAAACTAGCCTAATCCAGGCTTGTGCTGGCGCTTAGTTAGCATGGCCTGTTTATAAATACACCGTCGTTGTTGTCATACCTACCATACCTATCCGGGGCCGCCGCCAGCTGTCTGTCAGACATAATGGCTGTGGCCGATAACGTTGTCTACTACTCTATCATTGAGTCGTTGTTGACAAGAAAGCGCTAAGGATGGCGTTTCCTTGATTACATCCCCCATTGACGTGTGTGTCCTTTAAATCGTCTGCTGGAATTGATAACGAAAATGAGCTTAGTTGATATACATATACTAGCCCTGTTCTTAAGAGGTGTGCATACCTTTCAATTAGGTGGCCGAGAACTTTTGAACGTGAAGATTGTGGGTATTTCCAGCTCACATCCTCGCTCCCCCGCACCACCTCCATAGACTGCAAGGAGACACGACGTGCTGACGCAGAGGAATCAGGGCAGTGGAGGCGCCGCCCGGGAGAGATTAGGTGCTGAGATGGAAGGCTTCTTCTTCCACCCCTGAGCCCTCAATCTCCTCAATCTCCTCCTACCTATCTAGTGGTGGAACATCAGTTGGGCCCTTCAAGGAACCGCGTCGTCAAATGGACGGGTGACGGCTTTCTTTCTGATGTTGACAAACTCAGAAGATGCTTATCTTATTCTGTAGTCTGTGCTGAAAGTCAAAACAGTTTTGAAGAGTCCCCACCGTAAGAAGTACAACGTAAAAACAAGTAGCACTGTTATATGAGCCTACGACTGTACCAGGACAAAGTTACACCTGAACTTAGCCTGTTCAGAAAGCAGAGCTTGGGAAGCGTCTTATTGCGAGCACAGTGCCAAGGGGATCGTCCAAGAAGGCAAGAAGCTCACATTTTTATTCTCTTGCCCAATTAGCTGCTGCAGAACAACCTGTACTAAGACATGCCGGTCTGCCATAGAGGGAAAGGGAATACACAGCGTTCCTTCCTTCCTCCGAACATTACATCCCGACGACTCCCAACGCACTGTTTATTACGTGTTATGTATGTCAGCCATGGACCATTAAATGCAGCGGAGACTTGAATGAGTCGGCGTCACGCAGAACGTCCGCTGGTACAGTATGTCCCAGGATGGAATGTTCCGCAGGCCTGTCGTCGTGCGTCAAGCGGGCGTCTCACGCAGGAAACCTCCCCGACCGGAGCCCGTACAGCGGGGAGAGCGGGGGAAGACAGCCATGGACGGGGACATGGAGCACTTGTCAGGGCAAGAGAAATAAACCGCAGAAAGCAGAGGAACGGTCTCAATCATACCCCTTTGACAACGGCGCTATTTATAGCCGTAGAGCTGGGTAAACACTGCTCGCTTCTGACCAATCACGGCGCCCCCTTGAGGTTAGCATCGCGCCAATCCCCGCACTTGCCAGCTCACGCTAACTACGGCACTCTCAGCGATGACTGTTGGGCAAACAGGCTCATCATGCAGCCCAGTGTGCGCTATTGCATGGGAATCATCCGGAATTAGAAGCAGAGTGACTTCCATTTATTCGGATTAAGGCCGTTTCTATTTCCGTCCCGGTGTGAAGATCAATTATCCGTCGATGGAAAATATTAAAACTCCGATGCACCGTTCCCAAGTCCCCTCAGTGAATGCAGGAGTCCTCTATAGATACAGTGCGGTGCCTTTGGGGGGGGGGGGAGGGGGGGGGGGGCTGTGGTCAGGATGGCGTAACATCTGTCCTGGGGCTCCATAGGGTTTGTGAGGCAGAGCCTGTTTAGGATCCAGGCCATACTGGACATTTTAATCCAAAGCTTCTCTCCGCACCCTGTGGGTCAGTCCATGCCAAAGGCCAGTGGATAGAAACAGGGGGATGGTGGGAAAATGGAGGTGGGCGGAGATGAGCTACTCTGGGGGGGCCCACATGAAGATTAAAGTAGGGGTGGATGAATGAAGAGATAGGGACTGGGAACATTTGTTTTGGGGCAAAGAAGCATATCAGATTGCGACAGGGTGAGCCCAACTAAAGGCATCCTTTCCCTCACCCTCTCACCCCCTCACCCCCTCACCACCCCACCCCCCGCCCCCCCGTTCTGAGCAAAGCTTTTGTCAGTGTAGCGGATTAAAAGGCAGTTGTGCACATGCAAACTAATCTGTGTTTTAGGAATGCTTGTCTTCCCAGTCTCCGATGGCCCCTGTTACGCACGCTGCACAGCTGGCCCCACCCCTACCATCTTATTCCCCCCCCAGTCAGCTGGTTTACTGTGTGTGCGTGTGTGTGTGTGTGTGTGTGTGTGTGTGTGTGTGTGTGTGTGTGTGTGTGTGTGTGTGTAGTGTGTAGCGTGTAGTGTGTGTGTCCTTGATTATTGTTCAGATCTCTTCCTGTTCCACGCAGAACAGTACATATCACCCAGTTCAGTTCTCGGAAGAACTGCGCACAGACGCATGTGCACACCCGCCACATGCACGCACACACACACACGCATCAAGTTGTCCCCGGCAGTGCATCTGCGCAGCTGAGCATGGCTTCGGCGGGGTTGCTACGACGACGATACCGGTCCGGCCTTTCCGTCTTCTTAATGCGTTCCACTCAGTTTTGGTCAACGGCCGGGTCGAGTGGCTGTGGTGGAGACTTGGCCCACTGTGGGACGAGACATGCCTCCTCAACCCCCTCTCTGATGGAGGAGTGACTGTGGTCTCCCTGTGGGCTCCGTGGATCTCACAACCTAGACTAAACATCCTTCTGGCGATGGATCCGTCTGTTCCACGGGCTGAGGAGGAGAGAGAGAAGGAGGCGGAGGGAGGAGGCATCATCGATGTCGTGAATGCCTTTTTTTTTTATAAAAGTTTAAAAAAGAAACTCATTCTGTACAGCAATTCAGGAGTTCCCTTCCCGTCGGCCCACACATGCGGTTGTGAATCACCCCCCCCCTGTCGACGTTTATGTTACAAGCCCCGTGCTCCCGTCTCCCATGTTGAATCTGGGTCAGCATCCCTGCTACACTTCCAGATGAGTTCCAAGTCTACTGCGCAATAGGGCTGCCCAGTGGGGGGGAGGAACAGGGATGTGTGTGTGTGTGTGTGGCGGTGGGGGGGGGGTGGGGGGAGTTCCTCACAGCCGGTCTGTAATGTTTATTGAACTTAACCATCATCCATCAGTCTGGCACTCGAACCTTGTGAAATCAGCCGATTGTTGATGCAATTCACTACAGGAATCTCTCGGGGTAGACGGGTTTGGGAGAAGCCAGGCTCGGCCTTTGATGCGTGTCCCGTGTTGAAGATTTGATTCTCATCAAGGGCTCCACTCGTGCTTAAAATGTAGGCAATGCGGTGCTATCCCTATAAGCTGCTTGGGCTAAAAAGGGTCCGTCCTATGGACACAAGTCCAGAGATTTGAAGGTTGAGGGTGCCCGGAGATTGGCGTCCGTGTTTCCGCTTTGATGGGCTGCATGTCGATGCACATGGACTTAAAAAGGAAGCTGTAACGATGTGAGGCGACCGCGAGCTTTAAGCCTCACTGCCCACTACACCACGGGTGCTCCAGTTCTTTACCATGGCTTGTTTCTGGGCAGATTAGAAATGGACAGAATCTCTCTCTCTCTCTCTCTCTCTTGCTTTCGCTTGCTCTGGCTTTCCCTCTCTATGAAGCCCATCTGTCAAAGTGTTTTAGAAAAGAGGAAATAAGTATTACTTCCATCAGGGAAAGGAAGCCTGCAGCGCCAGTTGTGTGTGTGTGTGTGTGTGTGTGTGTGTGTGTGTGTGTGTGTGTGTGTGTGTGTGTGTGTGTGTGTGTGTGTGTGTGTGTGTGTGTGTGTGTGTGTGTGTGTGTGTGTGTGTGAGTCTCTGTTTCTGTATGTATGAGCTCAGAAGCAGATAAGCTGGCATGGCGTGTCAATTCTCTCTGCAAAACATTACTTCCAACCGACTGGGTTCAATGCATAGCTTATTGATTTACATTTCATTTACCTCCTTTTAATTGAATTATTGTCCCTGATAGCCCTAGCCCCCTGGCTCTGCTTCACCGTATGAGTATAGATTTTATTACAATGGATAGAGAGATTTGTGGGTCTAGTTTATCCCTAGTAACATGTCAAAACAAGTGCTGTTCCAAGCGTCTTTGCCGTTTGGTTTTTTGAGACAGCATTCCAGATATAGGCTCGTTTCCATACAGTCATTTCCTGCCCATTCCCCCCCAGAATAATAAAGCAGTTAGCAGAGGCACATATGGCCAGCCTCGGGTTTTCGCCAGCCAAGCTGTTATTTGGCTGTTTGATGACTGTTCCAGCAGGCTCAACTCGCTAGAGTAGTAGTTTCCCCCCCATAAACCCAACCCCCCCCCCCCCATTCAGTCAGTCAGGTGCCAGTGGTTCTCTGTATAGGTGAGCGTGTGACCCCGTGCTGCGACCCTCTGCAGTCATGTGACCAGGGCAACCCCCCCCCACACACACACACATACACGCACACAGTTTCCGATTTTACAGAAAGGGCGAAAGAGAGACGAAGCGAGAGGCAATAGATTCGAAAGTAGCACATGCTACCCTCATCACGATGTCGATGAAACCGCATGTACCGATTAGTACTGCAGCACTGTCACCATTAACCAGTTAACCAGTTAACCAGCCATAACCGGGGCCTGCGTACGGGGTCCTTTTGTGTTGGGGTGCGTGAGGCAGAGCTTCGACTGCAGCTCTTATGGTCCAATGCTCCGTTGAAGGTCCAGTGTAGAAGGCTCGGCTTCACGCGGCACATTGAAACTGCACGGCATCATGCATGTCGGCCAGTGATCCCCATTCTCCGTGCCCTGCCGCTCCTGCATAATCAGAGGTGGGGGCTTAGTGTGACTATTAAAATAACCACCGCGTCATATTTCAGTGGGGGCTTGAATGAGGGCTGGGGAAGTCGCAGTGGCCAAAAAGGAAGTATCTTTTCACTTGTGTTTTGACTGGGTCGTCTAGTGTTCTCCTGCAGGAGGAGGGTCATGTTGAAAACGTGTGTTGATGTCACATGACGACGGAACAGAGGGGAAACATGGGGTTGGTTTCCACAAGGCTTTTGTGTTTCGGCGAAGAAGTTGTAATCACTTCCAATTACCTGGCACGTCTGCAAGGTCCTGCTTCATAGGCTGCCTGAGAGAGAGAGGGAGGGAGAGAGAGAGAGAGAGAGAGAGAGAGAGAGAGAGAGAGAGAGAGAGAGAGAGAGAGAGAGAGAGAGAGAGAGAGAGAGAGAGAGAGAGAGAGAGAGAGAGAGAGAGAGAGAGAGAGAGAGAGAGAGAGAGAGAGAGAGAGAGAGAGAGAGAGAAGCCCAGGAACTCCTCCAGCCTTTGCCTCATCAACTCCTGTACGGATTGATTTTATTTTTGTCGGCTCTTTGCCCCGGTACGGAGAAACTCGATCCCATGTAATGATGTCTTAATTTCCCCCTCCACGTGTCAGTTAAGAAGATTTACTGCCGCGACCATCACTGGTGATATGTAATTAGTGTAATAAGTGGGTGAAGGGTCATATTTCCTCCTCCACCCTGTGTGCGATACGTAAGTAGGTCAAACTGGTGTTGGTGGGAGCGTGCATGGGGGGTAGGCACTGCGGCGTGCGAGCAGCTACTACAGCAGTCGTGACTGCACGAGTTAAAGCGGCATGGCCGATGGCTGGGGCGGGTGTGTTGGGAACACGGGACTGGGAAAGCGAACGGTATCGACTGGTGTGAAATGGTGCCAGAAATCTGACCCTTCTCCTTTAAGAGCACATGCAGCAATCGTGTCAGACATCTTGGATGGCCTGGGAAGTCATTCATTATTTACCCCTTCACAAGTTTGGAATCTAGGCCAGCGTCATATTCATACTTCTCTCCTCTTTTGTCGTCTCCTCCTTCCCCACCGAGGGGGCTTTGGCTACGTAGGAAGTCGGATGCAAAATAAGCAGAAAATGAACTTTGTTTTGCTGCCTCAACCAGTGTGAGAGTGTTATTTATACATGAGCAATTTACATTTAATCTGAGAGTAAGCAGTATCTCTTCTTCACCTCATTTTCTCTGTATTTGTCCAATCAAAACCCGGGCGGAAATGCAATCGGGTATCACGTTAATATTTATCGTTTTCATTTTACTTAGGATTATAGCTAATACATTATATAAATGTACCATTAGTGCGGTATAGGATAACGTCAACGGCCATTGATATGAACACGGCCTTCCCAGAGAAACACGGCTATATTTGTGCTCATGGATGGGAATCTGAAACATCCGTGATGGATTAATTTCATGAGCCTTCATTAGGAGGTCTTGGGTCTCTCCAAAGCTTCCACACGTGAATAACATTGCCCGGCATTCTCTATACTCAGCGCACTCGCCACGTGCGAAGGCTATTGCGTTTCCCCCAGGGCTTAGCAACCCCCTCTTCGCACCTTCAAGCAACCTTATGATTTCCCTCACGTTTTGAGTCACAAGGCGTACTCCAAAAAACAACATGTGACAAAAGAAATATAACCCTCGAGTTCATGAGTTCATGATTGTTTTTAAGGGAATTACGAGCCCTTTTCTTCAGAACACACCCACGCACGTACGCACACACACACACACACATGCACAGGCGCGCGCGCACACACACACGGTTGTCTATAGTCTATTTTAGTTTTCCCTCATAATTACATGAATGAGAATGTTTTTCTCCATGAAATTGTTGTTGCACTGCTGACCATGGTATTTGATTAGCTCGGGACGGTGGGTGGCGTGTAGCTCTGAAGTGATCTATTTGGCACAAAAACGTAGAGAACCGTCCAGATTGGTGGATGGTTGTTGATGCACTGCGCTTCAGAAGGCCCAAATAAGGGATATTCTTTGCCATCTCTCGCTCTCCGTCTCTCACTCGCTCACTGTGTTCCTCTGGATGAAAGGGAATCGGAGAGGAGAGGAGGTGTTCTCTGTAGCTACTGAATAGAGTCGTCTTTATGCTGCGTAGGTGGAGAACTATGATGGTCGGTCCAATCCCCCAACACACACACACACACACGCACACACACACACACACACACACACACACACACACACACACACTCAGGCGTTCTAACGCACGGGCGCAGGCACGCACTCACTCACTCACTCACACACACACACACACAAACAGACAGACCTACATTCGAATGCACGCACACACACACACACACACACACACACACACACACACACACACACACACACACACACACACACACACACACACACACACACACACACACACACACACACACACACACACACACACACACACACACACACTCACTCAGGCGTTCTAACGCACGGGCGCAGGCACGCACTCACGCACTCCCTCACTCACACACAAACAGACAGACCTACATTCGAATGCGCGCACACACACACGCACGCACGCACACACACACACACACACACACACACACACACAAACACCCACGCAGTGACAGACACTCGCACACGCTCACACGCACACACACACTACAGACAAGAAGGGAGAGCTTCAAAGTGCCTCTTCAAACGGGGGGCTCCACTTCACTCATGGGAGGCGGCGCTGTGGACAAACAACTGCGGTGGCTGGAGCTGAAGATGAAGAGGAACGCACAGCAGAGTATAGAGAGGCGTGCCGCAGACATAGGCCGAACATAAACACTCCTAACTCGTCATGAGACACCGGCTCACTGTCGTCACTGCCCTACATGTTCCCTTTCTATAGATGTGGCTCATTGATGTTGCCTCTTGTGTTGCATGCCGTTTCTGCCTGAATGGAATATAGGAAAGAGGGCCCTTTTTAGATTTGAATGGCGGGGGAGACCTGTTCCACGGTTCGGGCGTTGGTGCTGCCGGGTGTGGATTGGTCACGACTGACAATGGGTGTGGTGGGGTTACTTAAGTCAGGGCGCGACTGGCTTCTTTCACTCCCATCCCTTTTTGAGTCTCCACACACACACACACAAACACACACATACACACACGCACCACACACACACACAAACCCCCCCCCACACACACACACACCAGGTGCGTACAGCGGGTGTGTACACGTGGCCTGTTTTCGACGTAACCGTGGCGAAGCCTGCCAGCTGCATCCCATAGGAGCCCGATGCAAACCATTATGCATCAAAGCGCATCACACCTGTGTCTCCAGCCCTCATTACAGGTGTGGCAGCGTTGCTGTGTAGCAGTGGGCCCCTTTACCGAGGACCCTCGAGAACACGCTGAGACACCCCACCTCCTATGTTCCTCCCTGTTCTCCTGAGTCAACACTTCATACACTTCTTCATAGAAGACGCGTGAGACTTTGTGCTGGTACGGATACTACCACCAGGCCCTTATCGCCACGGTCTAACTTTCTAGATACGGCTTTCCAAGCCGTTCGGAGTGCCTTCCTCCGCGACCTTTTCCTCGGATAACTCCTATCTCCTCGAGCAGGGCATCACTGAGATGGCTGATGGTGAAGCTTCACCGAGAATAGCCGGGTTACATCAGCGATCGATCCGCGTCAGGCCCGACGCAAGCGTCTCCAGCTCCGAGAGAGAGTGTGGGATCTGAAAGGCAGTGTGCCTACGTTGTACTCTCTTGGCCAGCGGAGGCGGAATACGTGAGCGATCTGTGGGGGATGTGGGTGTTAGCGGTGACGAATCCTCACTGCTTTTAAAATAGAATAAGAAATCCCCCCAAAAAAGCCAACCCCGGGCCACGCTTGCATTTATTTATGCTTTCGTCAGAGGTGGGATTTGATGTCCCTTGCTGAGCTTGACAATTCTGAGCACAGGTCCCGGTAGCGACTGTGTGCCACGTGTTATGTAATCTTCCACAGATGGAGAGTCCCATGCAGGATAATGCTGGCTAATGCTATTCATCGGCCACAAGGCCAAATGAAGTGAATGGAGGCAACAACAGAATCAGCAGTCAACAGAGCTTTTGGATCTGATTATGTGGATGCTGTCCAGTTTTTGTCGTTTACACCCCGTATTGGGTTTCAGTCGGACGGGCTCCTTGGTTCGTGATACCGCCGCCGGCGGAGGTTGCGTGCTCTTGTCGGATGTCGTGTGATTTCCCTTCTTTAAACAAGTACAGCGTAGCCTTGTGGATTAAGCTAGCCCATGAATACCGGACGTATAGCTGTTTATGTGACTTGTTTGTTGCAGTCTTGTTCCAAGAGGTGGTTCCAATAGGAGCTAGGGCGACTCACTGCCACTACTGGAACAGGTTTCTGTGTGGAGCAGTTTTTCTTGACCTATTATATCATTAGCATGATTGAAGACATCAATATTAATGTGCTGCCTGTCAGACAGTTTTGTAATACCTTTTGATGTAAATTACATTAGTGATTATCTCTAAAAGGCTCTGAGGTAAAAGGTCTGAAATATTGATACAGTTGTAAATATTTTACCTTTTGAAAGTGTGTGTGTGCGTGCGTGTGTGTGTGTGCGTGTGTGCGGGGAACGTTTCAAGGTGATCCTAGCTTCAGCACGCAGGTCTTAAGGCTCCCAAGCCACTTGAATGGTGACCCTGAGGCCTTTGGTCTCAATGGCTTAATGGCAAAGCATTGGAGAGCTCTGGCCTTTCTGGGTGGATAACAGGAAGGGTCAAACCGATAGGTCGCCGTCCCGCTGATGTAGGTCAGGGGTCCTTGGGTGAGCCTCTGTTTCTAAACGTATCAGAGCGCTGTGCGGAGGAGCCTGTCGTGGAGACAGCAGAGATTAGGCAACGCCGAGGCCCCGTGCGTGTGATCACTGTTATCACCCGGGGTGTGGTGGAGGGACGGTTCCTCTGCCCCTGCTCAAAAAGAGATTGTGTCATCGTCCTCGGGAGCTCAGTGTGTACGTGACCCGGTACAATATACGCACCCGCGCACGTGACGCAAACACACATCCACACATGCAAACATAGATACGCCCACACACACACGCACACACACACACACACACACACACACAAACACACATATAAACACACACACACACACACACACACACACACACACATAGAATGACACACACACACACACACATAGAAACACACACCCATAGAAGCACACAAACACATGAAGCACACAAACACATGAAGCACACACACACACACACACACACACACACACACACACACACAGACACACACACATGAAGCCCACATGAAGCACACAAACACATGAAACACACATGACACCCACATGAAGCACACAAACACACATGAACCAAACACACACACCAAGCTCAAGAATTTCTCTTGAGTAGCTGTAATTGGTCTGTGTCGATCATAGTCATCCTCCAGACAAGACAAAGAAATCCCGCAGCACACAGTCTTCCCCTCATTCCCCCTGAGCCTGTTCTTGTGGTGAAGGGGGGTGGGGGGGGGGGGGTGGGGGGGCTGAAGGCTGTGGTGGGACTGGGTGGGGTTGTTGCTGTTGGCCCCGGTCCTGCCTAGTGTCTGGAGATTGTTCCCCAGAGCTCTCGGCCAACAGGACGGTGCGCTACAAGCCCTGACATGTTCCCAGCGCTGCAGAGTGCACACGTCGTCAATAGTGAACCCTCTCTACCGTACTGCTAGGAATAACACCCTGACGGGCCCCGTGACCGGAGGTTCTTCTATCTTTTTACCGCCACCCCGCTCCCCTTACTCTCTCACTCTCTATTCACCCTGGGGTATTTCAGAACCATCGGACCCCCAGGTACAGCCCCCCTACACCCCGGGACAGGGGTGATGAATCGTGGGCTGTTATCTGTGTGGGGAGGCTGGTGCCCCAGGGGGAAGCTGATGGTGTCAGAGGACGGCTGGGCCGGCCACAGAGAGTCTTCTGATAAGGAGCCGACGGGGAGTCCTCGTGAATAAGGACTGATTACAAGGCTAGACGCATACGGCCAGACTGATAGTTATCTCTCACACACACACACACACACACACACACACACACACACACACACACACACACACACACACACACACACACACACACACACACACACACGCGCGCCTCTCCAGCTAGCCCCCGAGCTACTCGGCGCACCACATGTCAAGTATTAAGTCTAGCGTGCCTTAGCATGGCAGAAGCGATAACCTCCAGGTCTAATCTAGGGTCATCGGCCAAATCGGCCCAGTCCAGCCGGACTCCTTACCCGGGCTTAAGTCCCATACCTGGGCTCGGGTCTGCGTTGTTCCAGCAGAGAACCCTCCTCAGAACCCTCGGCGAGAGGAAGGCCCCATTTGCTAATGGAGTACTGATTGTGTTATAACCTCAATTATCTGCTTCCACCTCTCAACTCTGGGGCCATTAGCAGCAATGCTGATACACCTCCTGTCTGCAGACACAGGACTCAGGGCTGATAGTGTGTGTGTGTGTATTTCTAGCCCCTTTTTAAAAAAGCCTGCGAGACGCGGCCAGGAATGTTCCCCTCGTTACACCGTTGCGCCTTCTGCAGGGAACGTACACCACAGAACGGAGAGGGGCTATTGTGGTGGTCACTCCTTTAAGCCAGCAGCAAGGGTAGCATCAAAGCCGATTGCACGTCTTATACGTAAAATACGTTGGTGAAGTTTAGGGCCATCAGCGCACAGTTGAAACAGAGGTCGTGTCAAGAGGAGGAGCCTTTCCGAGTAGACACGATGTACAGAATGAAGACTGGGGCAGTGGAGGATTTCCAGTAACACGTCATGCCTCTGATTCCTGAAGGCCATGGGTGGAGGGGGGCTTTGTTGTCACGCCAGCTTTGTTTGCTTGCTAAAGAAAAGCAATGCAGACGTCATGATGGATCGTCTTGTGGTAGACATGGCCAGATCTCTGTTTGCACGGGGCTTGTGGTGAAGGTGTTGTTGTAGCAGTAGCTGGTGGTGATAGTGGTGGGTGGGCTGGAGGCTGACACTGCCTTCCGAACACGCCCCCCACCCAGCCACCCACCCACCGGCACACGTTTGAAGAGTAGGAGGGAAAATGACAACTCAAAGTGTCCGTAGCATGTATGCTACTGATCCCCCCCCCCCCCCCCCACCCCCCCATCCCCCAGCAGCATTCTCTTAATCTGCGGGCCTGAAGGAATAAAGGAAAAGAGTACATGTGCGGGTCTAGGTGTAATTGGTCTGCCCTAAATGACTCTGAGCGACCACAATGGGACCATTCAAGCGCCTGTGGAAGATATCATCACTAATTCTCTCTCCTCCACTCTCTCTCTCCCCCCCTCCCTCCCTCCCCCTCTCTCCCCCTCCCTCCCTCCCTCCCTCCCCCCTCTCCCCCTCCCTCCCTCTCTCTCCCTCTCTCTCTCTCTCTCTCTCTCTCTCTCCCTCCCCCTCCCTCTCTCTCCCCCTCCCTCTCCCTCTCTCTCCCCCTCCCGCCCCCCTCCCTCTCTCCCTCGCTCTCCCTCCCCCTCTCCCTCCCCCTCTCTCCATGCTACAGGCGGGCTCATCTGCGGCTGTGTCTGGAGAGGTTGAAGGGCCTCATCCCGCTGGGACCCGACTGCAACCGCCACACCACCCTGGGCCTGCTCAACAAAGCCAAAGCACACATAAAGGTAACCAGGCCCCGCCACAAACCCCTAGCCCCCCCCCCCCCCCCCCCAGGTTACCGGGAGCCCTCCCTGGGCAGGAAGGGGAGCCGGAACGCCACCGCCCGCCGTAAAACGACCCGGCCGGCAGGAAGTGTGTTGGGAGTGGGGCTGGACGTTACAGCGGCACGCCTTCAGAAAGGCCGCCCGGTTAGACATGGTGGTAAAACACTGCTGTGTTGCATGCTTTCAGGCGGCGCTTCCTACGAGAATGCACGTGCGTGCATACGTCGAATAACTCCCTGCTGTGCGGACCCTCTGTGCTGCACTCGGGGTTACAGGACAGATAATACTCTTAATACTGTTGGGGCTAAGCTGTGTGTTCATGGTGTCATTATGTCAAACGTTATTTTGTACATTCACTGTACATTGGGCTCAGCTGAACCTGTTACTGTCTTAATGTTGCTTGAACATCAAAATGGCAGAATGACAGCTCCATCAAAGGGTTATGGTTGGGAACAAAGGCTAAACTGCTATACATATAATCAGATAATAAGAACTAAGGGCTCACCCCTAGGGACGTTGGAGGCTGGAGGTTACTAGAAGATGCAGAAATAAATGCCACTAACCGTTTAACAATGGCTTACTTGTAGTTCTAACCTGATGGGTAAGGTTTTAATTATCATGCCATTCTCTTTCTATCTCTATCGCTCCATCTCTCTCTCTCTCTCTCTCTCTCTCTCTCTCTCTCTCTCTCTCTCTCTCTCTCTCTCTCTCTCTCTCTCTCTCTCTCTCTCTCTCTCTCTCTCTCTCAGAAACTTGAAGACACCGAGAGGAAGAGCCAGTACCAGCTGGAGTCCCTGGAGCGGGAGCAGAGGCACCTCCAGAGGCAGCTGGACCTGCTAGCTGGAGGCACGGGGGCCCCTAGTGGCACAGGGGCCCCTTGTGGCTCCGGGGACGGGGAGCGGATACGCATGGACAGCGTTGGCTCCACCGTCTGCTCCGACCGCTCTGACTCCGACCAAGGTACCTTGAGCACTGCTGGGTCTACATAGCACCTAGTAGTTAGCACTAGGCGCTACATGGTACCTAGCACTAGCGCTACAAGCACCTAGTAGTTAGCACTAGGCGCTACATGGTACCTAGCACTAGTGCTACATGGTACCTAGCACCAGCGCTAAATGGTACCTAGCACTATTGCTACATGGTACCTAGCACTAGCGCTACATGGTACCGAGCACTAGGGCTACATGGTACCGAGCACTAGGGCTACATGGTACCTAGCACTAGGCACTACATGGTACCTAGCACTAGCGCTACATGGTACCGTGCACTAGGCGCTACATGGTACCTAGCACTAGGCGCTACATGGTACCGAGCATTAGGCGCTACATGGTACCTAGCACTAGGTGCTACATGGTACCTAGCACTAGGCGCTACATGGTACCTAGCACTAGGCGCTACATGGTACCTAGGACTAGGCGCTACATGGTACCTAGCACTAGCGCTACATGGTACCTATCACTAGGCGCTACATGGTACCTATCATTAGGCGCTACATGGTACCTAGCACTAGGCGCTACATGGTACCGAGCACTAGGCGCTACATGGTACCTAGCACTAGCGCTACATGGTACCTAGCACTAGGCGCTACATGGTACCTAGCACTAGCGCTACATGGTACCTAGCACTAGGCGCTACATGGTACCTAGCACTAGGCGTTACATGGTACCGCGCACTAGGCGCTACATGGTACCGTGCACTAGGCGCTACATGGTACCTAGCATTAGGCGCTACATGGTACCTATCACTAGGCGCTACATGGTACCTATCATTAGGCGCTACATGGTACCTAGCATTAGGCGCTACATGGTACCTATCACTAGGCGCTACATGGTACCTATCATTAGGTGCTACATGGTACCGAGCACTAGGCGTTACATGGTACCGTGCACTAGGCGCTACATGGTACCGTGCACTAGGTGCTACATGGTACCGAGCACTAGGCGCTACATGGTACCGAGCACTAGGCGCTACATGGTACCTATCATTAGGTGCTACATGGTACCTAGCACTAGGCGCTACATGGTACCTATCATTAGGTGCTACATGGTACCGAGCACTAGGCGCTACATGGTACCTAGCACTAGGCGCTACATGGTGTCGATCATTAGCATATTGATCATCTACGAGTCGTACCTTTTTGGAAAGAAATGTCCAAAACTTACACATGTTTCCCTTTGCAGAGGAAGAGATCGAAGTGGACGTGGAAGGCACCGAGTTCTCCCATGGAGAGCTGGACAGCGTGAGCACGGCCAGCACCAGCGACCTGGACGACCACAGCAGCCTGCAGAGCCTGGCCAGTGACGAGGGCTACTCCTCCTGCAGCGTCAAGCTGGCCTTCAGCTCCTAGAACCGTGGCCGCCCTCGCGGTCCCTCCTCTCGCTCCCCACCGCCTCCAACCACTACCACCACCACCACCACTACCACCACCGACACCACCACCCCGCCCGGCCCAGCCGCCACACAGCTCCTCCTCATCACCGCGCACCACCCTGCCCCCCCCCCCCCACACACACACACACACACACACAACCGGGGGCTCTCCTCCCATCCATCGGCCCGCTCAGCCGTCCGTCCGTACGCCGTCCATCCATCCAGGGGTCTCTCCTATCCCGGCCATGCTCAGCACGCTCCCAGCTGACACCGCACCGGCGTGTCCAACGCCTCCAGCTGGAGACGCTGTCAGCCTGACCCCCCCCCCCCCCCCCTCCTTCCCTCCACCCTCCACCCAGACTCTCTCCACGAACCCCAGTGCGCCCCAGGGCCGGACCTGTAGGGGGCCCTCCACCTGTCACCCCCCCCCCCCCCCCCCCCCCCCCCCCCCCCCCCACACCCCCAGCAAGCGGTCGACCAATCACGGAGCCCTCGCCCACAGAGTTGTTCAAACTGCAGTTTCGTCTCCTCGAAGGGAGACCGGAGAGAACCGGTCTACTGACTATTGACTAGGATGTGAACGGCCCACCGATGATCCAAGGGAACGGTGTCTATTTTTAAACGATTTGTTTTGAGGGGTGATCGTTCCACGAAACCTCCCATCATCTTATTTTAACCCCCTCCCAACCCGTAACCCCCATGTTTTTTTTTTAAAGCAGACATGCACTTAGTACCATCGTCTTTGGAAGGATTACAGTACCATCGTCTTTGGAATGATTACATTTTTTCAGTCAACACCCAACCCCCCCCCTGGAGGTTGGGGGGGGGGGGGGTCCTGCCATCTCGTCATCCTTTGGCTCCGTTGAACGCTTTTTTGGTTGATTTATCTCTTTTCATTTGAACATCCTTGTCTTATTCTCTTTCGTCACTGCGAACTGGTGCTATCGTGAAACCAAGCTTGTACACGTGCAACGGAGCTTCCATCGCTGGGGCACCGCCCTGGTCGCCGTGGTTACCAACCAAGCCTGGAGGAAAAAAAAAAAAAATCAAAAAAATATATATGGGGGGAAAGAACATTCTATATAGTATATAAATGATATACATACATACATTCCCGAGGAAATGTGGGTGCTCCGTGCGTTTTACAGAGTGCACTGTATGCCTGTGTGTGTGCATGTGTGTGAGTGTGTGTGTGTGGGGTTTTTGTTTCCCTTGACAAGCAGCTACCAACAAGCTATGCCTACTAGTCTCCAGCTGTCCATAGAAACTGGCACAAAACAAACCCCACATCCTACTGAGAGCAGACGACAGGACAACATCCAATGTTGACATAGATCTACAGTACATCCCTTTTCCAGCAGTAACAAGCAATAACTGGTAGTCCCTGCAGGTTATTCTCTGTTTAAGCCTTGGCAGTTTTGGGCTGTTTTCATTTGTTCTCTCTCTGAAGACAAGCACCCGCATTCACTACCGTCCAAAAGAGCAACTCGATTTGCTTGTTTATTTTTCTGTACATATATACAAATAGCTTAATAAATTAAAGATAAAAAAAGAAGTAAAAAAAAATGGTAGAAGCTCATTGGTAGAACTATTGCCTCTGTTGCTGTTTGTTCCGTGTCTATTGTGCATTTTAAATTATATTTTTTGGAAAGATTTTATCTTCGTCAAGAGTGGCAGTGGATGTGGCATGGACAGTATTACTTAGTTCCTTCTTGCTGGTTTTAAACGTTCAAAGATTACACATTTTGTAGCTGCACCTCGAAAAAATAATCTCTCTATATATCTACATGGTGTTAGGAAACGAAACCGAACACACCCTCTCTCTAGTCGTGAAAGGAGAACTCGAAAAAAAAGACTTCCGATTATCGCCTCTGAGTGGGCATGTCCTTTTTAATTTATTTATTAGAAATCGTATTCAACCTTCTAAATGGTAAGGCATTCCACTAATGGTGGCGTGTTGGGCAGAGCTCAGAGAGCTGAGTGGGGGAGGAGGGGAAGGGGCAGATGATGATGATGATGATGTCATAACACTTTCTCAAGATGGTGACTTTGTCCCGACCCCAAATGTGTTTCTGAGGTCTTCTCCATGTTGCACTTCAAGCTGAATTATTCGTTTTTTTCCTTATATAAACGTATAAAGATATATTTCAGTCATTTCCACCTCTTTTAACAACTCTAAATGTAAAAAAAATATATATATACAAAAAAAATCTGAATTTACTTTTTAAATATTTATTTTGACAATTCCTCCACAAACAATGGGAGGGAGGTTAACTTATTATGTTTGTCTTATTTCACCCCTCTTTAGTTTCCATTCCTTCTTAAGTATTGTTTATGTTGGGGATTTTTTTTTTTTTTTTTTTAAAGGGGTGGGTGCTTGGGGGAGAGAAAATAATATGTAGCCATTTATTTTATTTTATTTTCCTATTCTTTTATTTGATGGACACTTGAAATGTAACTGTGCCCCCTAAGCTGCTGTAGTGGGAGCCTTGTCTCTTTAAAACATCAACAGCCTTGTCCTTACATCACCCCCCCACCCCCCCCCCCCCCCCCCGAGTCCCAAACACAGTCCAGCTCCCAAAGTGACCCCCAAACCTCCGCCCATTAGCAAGAAACCAGGGGTCACCCAGTGAGACCCAAACTCCCTCCATGAAAACCAAGAATCCGCAAGGTGCAGCTTTTCTGCCGTTTCTCGCGGTTTCCCGGTCGTTTTTCTTCGCTTTTGCCCATGCAATAGCTGTAGGCTCTTTGTGTTGTTGTTGGCGTAACCAAGACAAATACTCTTAAGGGTTCAGGGTGGAGGCCATCCTCAGACAAGGCATGATGCATCGCCATGGTAATTGGCACAGAGCTAACTTCCACTCAAATACAAGGGGTCTAAAACTCCACTGTCCTCTATGTTGGAGGATCGCATTCTCGATTAGATGTTTTTTAGTGGACAACATGTGTCTTACTTCTGCAGAGGACTCCCTGTTTGGAGGAACAGAGCCCTCGTTCTCCCCAGAGGGAGGGCATCATTAGAGGTGTCTGGTTGTCTAAGCTCTCTGCAGAGCTGTGGTGACGTTTTGGGGACTTGGCACAGAATCAAAAAGTCACCGCTAGACGACAAAAACAAAACAATGCCAAAATCACCTCAGAACACCTCAGTCTCTCTCTCTCTCTCCTGCTCTCTCTCTCTCTCGTCGACTGTC
>NC_079414.1:23154157-23174157 GCF_026213295.1 Gadus chalcogrammus | reverse complement strand
CCCCTATAGGCAAGACCGCGTTCCGATCGATCCTCGAACCATCTTCAACATCAGTAAGTCATCACCGGTATATTATTATCCTTCGACTGATCGATGTTTTGCAGATAAACGCACCAATCCTCAACTTTTGCTGACCTGGCCGTCGGGTTTGTGTGAAGCATTTTCTCATGAAACTGACTTTAGTTTAGCACTACGTAGGCCTACAACCAGAACGGAATCAAACGTGGCTAAACTTAAGGCGTTCATATTTCAAACATTGAAGGCTTATTGCAGTGTAGCTCAAGCATCTATGCAATGCCTTCCAAATAGTATCTTATGTCGGCGGGTTACAACAACATATCAATGCTGAACCAATTTACGAAATAAAGGCTTAAAGCTAGAAGCATGGCAAACTATCTGGCTCCACCAAAATAGCGAACTTGACAATAATCATACCTCACCGCTAGGGGGCACACGATGATAATTATTGAATCATTGTCTTGGACATGGACCATAACGTAGAAACATGGCTGTGATGTGAATTATTTGTGATGCAAAGTAATACTTTTTGTAAGCCATACAAATAACCCTTATAAGTAAGTAAGAAAGTATAATGTGTTCTTGAATTTGCTGAATGTTTAAAATACATATATCTCTAGAAATCCCTTGTCAAAAAAGTATTAACTTGGTGGGTTTCCATGGTGAGCAGACATTGGATTCCATGTGGGAGCCACGAATTATTTAAATTTAGCATGTCGCCAATGATCATTAATTAAGCCTTTTCATGTTGGCTAAAACTCAGAAACAAAACATCCAAAAATTGCATGGCATCCAAAAAACAAAGCTGCATGGGTTCCCCAAAGCTACCGAGTGAGTAGGCGTCGATTCCTCCCCATCCTCCCAGTCAACAACACATTTGTTTTATTTGTATATTTTATCTTTATTTGTTATATATATATTTTACCTTTCATATATATTTAACATTTGTTGTTGTGAATCGCACCGTCTGCAGTCATTTATATTTCGTTGTACCATGTGCAATGAAAATAAAGAGATTCTGAGAATTGTCCTCTATCTCGAATAAGAATATAAAACGTGTGCTGGTCCAAACCTCCTAATTAAAAGGCTGCTGACAGGAGATCCTGGCATGGAGGAGCAGGAAGCCCTATAGATGCTGGGTGAAGGAGTATCTCACCCAGGGGGAGCTATTCCCAGCCACCTCCCTGACGCATGACTCATAGCCATGGAGTGCCATCTACATGTTGGTGGTGTTGTTGTTGTTGTTTTATTGTTATATTGGCATGCTCGCAACCTCCAACCTATTGCCAAGCAATAGGAGGAACAAGCAATTACTGTCCCTGCAGTGCGATAGTGGAAACATACCTACTGTGCTACATACCATCTAGTATAGGCAATATAGTAACCAATGTTGCTATGCTACATAGGAAATGATTTAGCAGATGTCGCTATGCTAAATAGGAAATGGTATAGCAGATGCTGCAATGCTAAATAGGAACAGGTATAGTAGATGTTGCGATACTAAATAGGAACAGCTATAGCAAATGTTGCTATGCTACATAGGAAATTATATAGCAGATGTTGCTATGCGACATAAGAAAATTAGATAAAAGATGTTGCTTTTCTACAAAATAACGGGTATTGTAGATGTTGCTAGGCTACATAGGAAATAGTGTGGCAGATGTTGCTACGCTACATAGGAATGGTATAGCAGTTGTTGCTATGCTACATAGGAAATGGTGTAGCAGATGTTGCTATGCTACACAGGAGCGTGTATAGTAGATGTTGCTATGCTACATTGGTATTGCTGTGCTCCTTTTACATATTAAATATCATAGTTGTTGTTATGCATGCTAAGTAGGGCCAGCAGGATGGGGTTTACGTTTGTGCATGCGCATGATCTGCGTGGGTGTGTGCGCGTGCGTGCGTGTTCCTCCGGTGACCCACATGAGTCACTGTCCCCGGGGCCACTAGGCATGTGACATCACAGCAGGGCTTATCTTTGGTGGAAAAGCAATTCCCCTCCAAAACGTCACTCACCGAGCCCGGGTGGCAGAGAGCAGGCCCGACCAGCCCGTCGAGGTTAAGGCGTCACTTCTCCTGACGCATTTATCCTATTGTTTGTTGTTGTCTGTCTGTTGTAGTTTCTAAATTAGGAGTGAGGGGTGTGTCCAGAGGGTGATAAGGCTGTGTTGGCAATGGTGGTGTCTTTCCCCCTGGTGAGGATTTCCCCTTTGGCTGCCGCGGACTGAGCAAAGTCTAATGTCACCGTGCTGCTCGATGTGTCTCACTCGCTTCGTCTATGTAATAATAAAGAATCAAATCAAACAAGAACGAAATCTAAAGTTGCACACCTAGTGGGTGGGGGGGATGACATCATCGTTTGCGTACCTGGGGTTCTCAGGAATTCTACAACGAAGAGTTGTATTGTTTACTCTTTTTCACCCTGGGACCTGGTTACCAAAGACTGCGTTTTACAGGCACCGAAAGCTCTTGGTCCTTCTGGACGGTCGGCCCAAACGTGCAAGACTTCCACGTTTCCTCCCTGTCCACACGTAGCCTTGTGGACAGGGCCTAGCTCTCTTCTTGTCTGCATCTATTTTTGTCTGCATCCCTCCCTGTCCCCCCTCTACCATGTCCTGCTTGTTAACAGTAGTCATTCTGTCAGTAGCAGGGGATCGCGTACTACCAGATAGAGAGCCGAACCATGGAGAGCAGCATAGAGAGGGACCCAGGCACTGGGGTTTGTTTCCTGAGTCTGTGACGCAGTAAGACTTTCAAATAAAACCGTCTGTATTCCCACAAATGGTCTGTATTCACACAAACGGTCTGTACTCATACAGATGGTCTGTATTCACACGATCGTTCTGCATTCACACAAACGTTCAGCATTCATACAAATTGTCTACTTTCACATAAACTTTCTATATTCATACAGACGGTCTGCATTCGCACAAGTTCTGTGGTCACACAAATGTTCTGTATTCACACAAACACTCCACTAGAGCGAGAGCAAAAAGGCACGGCTATTTGAAATAACTGCATCTGATTCACTGGACGTTTTAGCTACTGAGACAGGAGTCTTCCTTCTCCACATCATTTATACATTTTCAGTTAATTCTCTAAAAAGAATATGAGGAAATAATGTGCGTCGTGTTATGTCACAATCAAAGTGCCATGGTAAAATGGGGCAGACTTGACACCTATTTTGGCACCAAACCTAAAAAAAAAAAAATCTGATTATCACCCTGCTGTCGGTTATTTTCCTCTAGTCAAAGAATCAAACCACATGTGTTTTATTTGGAACTTACCATTTCTGGTGTTGAATGTGAAAGCTAAACATAATCCTGGCTGATCCCTGAGGTCTGCTACTGTATACTGAGACATGTTCACCATGTCGAAATATTCATCCTCTACTTGTAGAGAGCCCTGATGTAAATCCTTCAACCCCACTGTTGCTGTGCTCCAGCTTTCCATCTCCTTAAAAATATATATTTTATTATTTATGTTAAAAAGGAAAGTTAACTCTTTCAAAGTAGATCAGTTACTTTCACTCCCTAGTGTAAACCTTTTTGGCATTATACAAAGCAATACAGTGAACTAAGAGCTCTGTCTGTCTGCCTTTTTGCCTGTCTGTCTATCTGCCTGTCTCTCTGTCTGCCTGTCTGTCTGTCTGTCTGCCTTTTTGCCTGTCTGTCTGTCTGCCTTTTGCCTGTCTGTCTGTCTGTCTGTCTGTCTGTCTGTCTGTCTGTCTGTCTGTCTGTCTGCCTTTTGTCTGTCTGTCTGTCTGTCTGTCTGTCTGTCTGTCTGTCTGTCTGTCTGTCTGTCTGTCTGTCTGTCTGTCTGTCTGTCGGGCCAGTCTCCATCAAAGTCCTCATGTGGTCCTCTACTATTGGCTATGAGGCTGTTCACTCTTCACCTGCGAAGCGCCATTACTAGCCCCGCCCCCCAGGACACCCTCGGCTCTCTGGTGACGGCGACGGCGGCGATGGCGAACACACAGAGAGCGGGGTGGGGGGGGGGGGGGGGGGTGGTCAGACAAATAGTGGAAGTGCTTGAGAGCCCTGTGGCGTGACTAACAGAGAGAGGGCTGTTCTGCGGAACGCCCGTGACAAGGCCTGCCCATATACGGTCAGGGAAGGAAGGCTCTTTATTTCAAGGATTATTTCTCAGAAAAATGAAAAAAAATCGTAAATTACACATCACTCTCGATGTCTTCGTCATCGCCTTCCCCCTTTTTCATGTCTTGAGCGAGGCCGCCTTGAGCACGACGGACCAGCGGTAGGACAGGAGAGTAGCCGTAAGGATGTCTGGTTCAATGATGATGGGGGAATATAAGCAATTCAACACACACATGAACACACACGCACACATAGATAAAAAGGCACACAGAAAGATATGCTCACGCACACACACACAGCTACACAAGCACACAGAAAGACATGCTCTAGCACAACACATATACAAAGACACACACTCACACACGCATACAAACAGACAGACTCTCACCGAAAACACACACACTCACACACACACACAAACAGACACAGAACACACACACGCTCACACACACACACAGACAAACAGACAGACACTCATAGAACACACACACACTCACAAACAGACAGCCACGCACAGAACACACACGCGCAAATACACACGCTCACTTGCACACCCACCACAGACATGCACACAGCCTCACACACTCATCTCTTGACGGTAAACACATGCTACAACATTCCAAGCAACTTGGTCATTCTGTCACACACACTCACACACACACACACACACACACAAAGACCACACCATCGGATTCATATTTTATGTCACTGTGATGTCGGTGCCTCGTTGCTGGTTCTCTCTCTCTCGCTGTCTCTCTCGCTCGCTCCACTGCATTTCCCTTAAACCTACTTCCCCATGCACTTCCTCCTTCACCACACCCTTTCATTACTTTATCTTCCTTGAGTGCATCCATGCCTGCCCACACACACACACACACACACACACACACACACACACACACACACACACACACACACACACACACACACACACACACACACACACACACAAGCACCCACACACACACACACACACACACACACACACAAACAAGCGCACACACACACACACACACCCCTCTCGTTCTGCCTTGTGTCATGGGGTTTCAGTGAGTGAGTAAGGGTGAAGTGGTGCAGGGGGTGTTCTGACTTCCCCGTCACTCTCCTCCAAGCCCTCCCCCTCACTGCTGTGTCATCGTTGCTCGCAAGCAACCAATCAGCTCCCGTCTTCGGGGGGGATGGGCGGGGTTAGGCGAGGGTAGGGCAGGACACCAGAGAAAGGAATGTTTTCCAGCTCATGCTGCCCCCGGGGTGATTCGTTGGTACACCTTTCCCGACATGTCCTTATTCGTGTGTGTGTGTGTGTGTGTGTGTGTGTGTGTGTGTGTGTGTGTGTGTGTGTGTGTGTGTGTGTGTGTGTGTGTGTGTGTGTGTGTGTGTGTGTGTGTGTGTGTGTGTGTGTGTGTGTGTGTGTGTGTGATATCGTTTCCATCGTATTGTTTTTGGGTAGTGAAGGTGTCTATCTGAATTAGTTTTAGTCTTCGCGCTTGTCTGATAAGATGATGTTCTGTCTGACTGCCTGTCAATAATGACACGCTGTTGCCCGGATTTGTGTGTGTGTGTGTGTGTGTGTGTGTGTGTGTGTGTACATACACAAACAATTGTGAGTTACATGATTAATTGTGCGTGTGTGCGCGCATGCACAATTTATCATGTGCTATTCAGGTGACCAAGTTGAAAAAGCGGTAAAGTTGAGCGTCAACATCCTGCACGTCAACAGAAACCACCCACACGGTGAGACAGCAAAAAATTAAGAATACAAACTATAAATATCTCCCATGTCAACATCATCCTCAATATGGCAGCTGGCCAGGTACCGTCCCCGCAACCGTGACGATGGCGGAGTCTGAATCATCGACACACCTGGCGCACGTGTGTGTGTGTGTGTGTGTGTGTGTGTGTGTGTGTGTGGGTGAGGTTAAGGTGTGCGTACGAAGCAGTCTCGGCTTGTTATCGGAGGAGAGGCAGTGGCAGTGTGGCGGCCGCTTAGACGTGTCAGCACTGAGACACGAGCCCCGTCACCCCATGTGTCACCGCCACAACCGCCGCAGGCCTGCGGATCACTGCGTGTGTGTTTATGTTTGTGTGTGCGACACGTCAGTGCGTCTGATTATGTTTTTGTGGTAGTGTGTGGGGAGTGTCCTGAGGATTTTATTGTGAGTTTGTTTAGGTGAGTGCATTGTGTGTGTGTGTGTGTGTGTGTGTGTGTGTGTGTGTGTGTGTGTGTGTGTGTGTGTGTGTGTGTGTGTGTGTGTGTGTGTGTGTGTGTGTGTGTGTGTGTGTGTGTGTGTGTGTGTGTGTGTGTCTTGACCCCATGTCTCCCATATAGGTCACCCAACATCACAACTGTCCGTCCGTCCGTCCGTCCGTCCGTCCGTCCGTCCGTCCGTCCGTCCGTCCGTCTGTCTGTCTGTCTGTCTGTCCGTCCGTCTGTCTGTCTACCTTTTAGTGTACACCTCATTATCATAACATACCACACACGTTTGCTTCCTCCTCAACGTTAAAGGGTTTGAATTATTCCTCTTGTGCCACATTAAAAATTGTTCACAGATGGCTGTAAAGGCGAGAACAAGCGCAAAAAACGGTCTTTAAATTTAGACCTCCAGAGGTTAGTTCTAAAGACCACAGTGGTCCAGGGAGAGGGCCACTTCCCTGTCCCTGTCCCCCTCATCCAGGAAGCCTCCCTGCAAGGGAAGCGCTCCTCATGGAACATCCTGTGCAGGCTGGGCTGCCACCAGCCAATAGATGCACTGCATACACAGGCAGCCCGCAGCCAGCAATGAGGTCACCGAGAGCTAAAAATAAAATCGGACACAAAATAAAACTGTGTAAAAAACTTGAGGTTGGGAACCTCTCCGAGATGAGCGCATGTTTAATTCAGTTCAGACCGAGCCCCCCCTACAGGGGCTTCAGCCCTGATAGGGCCTGATGACGGGTAGCTGGGATGACCCCCCCCAGGAACCTATGGTCCTTGTCCTGGGGTCCTGGCCGAAGCCCCCCCCCCCCTGATCGGGAACAGAGGAGGCCACGGGCGTAGGGGTGCCAGCCGTGCTTCTCCAGGATGATGGGGGGTGGGTCTTGCTGGTCCGGCTGGTGCTCTCTCCGGCCTCCATGACGACGCTGTGGTCTCAGGGCGGTGACTACGTCGTGTCCCATCTCTCTGAGAACCGGATGACGAGGCGATATGGGGGCCGGGCGGGGGCTTATGGGCCCTCTGATGGGCTTCTTCCACTGCGGGGGCTGTTGAGCTCACAGACATGTTTTTCAGGACTCCTTTGTCTGTGTGTGTGTGGGTGTGTGTGTGTGTGGGGGAGGGGGGGGTATTTGCATGTGTGTGCATATGCACTCGCAAACTTTGCAGTTTGCCACACAAATATCTGCCCGTTTGCATGAGCGAGCAATTATGTGTGTAACTACCGGTTGTCTGCTGCCGTGTGAATGTGTGCCTGTCTGTCTCAGAGGAGAGCTGAGACAGACAGCAAGGCCTTCTCTGCTGGCCTAGAGATTGTCAGAATCACAAAATATTATATATATTTTATAGAAATATATTTATATCTTTTTTTGTAATTCTATACATAGTTTTAGCATTAATGCTATTCCCATAAGTCTATTTAAATATTTTTATTGCTTCTCTCCCCTCAGTATCTTGTGAATCCCCTCGGCTTTTAGAAGCAAATTGAGACAATGTTGTTGGTTGTCATCTGTCATATATTCTTTGACCAATCAGATTTTGAGTTTGCCGGGCGTATCCCTATTAACGCCGGATCCTTCCAGCTTGCCTGGACGCCTGTGTCAGCCTTTTTCCGCGTGACGTCATCTGAGGCGAGGGCCAGTTAGCGAGGGCATTTCTGCTGTCATGGCGGTCGTCTGAGTCAATGTGATTGTTGATTGTTGTGAGTTTGACCGTGCTTCTGTGCAATGACATTGATCTGGCCTCTGCGAGGGCTAATTGTGACGCAGCTCTGTGACGTACCGCACCATAGCGGTAAATCATTTATGGAGCTACCATGTATCCGTGTCTCTGTCTGTAGAGGGTTGTCTCTCACAGGCGTTGAGCTTCGTGTTGTCGTCGTCGTTGTGTGAAAATTGGTATTTGTTTGAAACAGTACTATGACCTCCATGTAAGCACCCGTATTCATTTTGCCAGAGAATACAGGCTACAATAGCATAATGTACTATAATATTTATTTTGAATAATGGTAATAACTGTATAATACCGTAATTAATATAATGCGTGCATGAAATCTGATTACGCATGATATTCGTGACAAATGACAAAACCCGTCATCGTTAAAAATCACAGAAGGGTTTGACGTGAGAAAAGGGTAAAAAAACATGTGAGTGATGGACCCACTGAAATTCAGCATACAGCAAAAATGCTTCAACATCAAATTCAGCAGAAAGCGAAAATGCCCCATAGAGTAGCCCACCAATCTCATTTGTTTGTATTGTCTGTCTGACTCCAGAAGTTTTCCTTCCTGACGTTGTATTCTTCAAGAGACTACCGGTCTGCTCTCGAAGATTGTATAGTGCCACTACCATTTCACAAAGGGCTTATCGATCAAACCGTAAGGACATTTAGGCCCAATCCCATTTCTTCCCCCTTACTCCTTCCCCCTCCCCCGTGTTTTGAAGGGGTAAGGGGAAGGGGTAAGGGGAAGGCGTAAGTAAATGGGATTGGGTCTTATTCAAAGCAAAACATAATTTAACATATGGCCCACCACTGGCCTGTCCACATGCTTATGTGAAAACCAGCAGGAACAGACGCTGCTGTGTGTGTGTGTGTGTGTGTGTGTGTGTGTGTGTGTGTGTGTGTGTGTGTGTGTGTGTGTGTGTGTGTGTGTGTGTGTGTGTGTGTGTGTGTGTGTGTGTGTGTGTGTGTGTGTGTGTGTGTGTGCGCTTGGGGGGGTTTCCATAGCTCTTTGTCGTTTTCCCACTTCATTATCATGTGACTTCCTGCGGCACGACTGCCCTCCAGACGACATGTTGGGGTGGGGGGGGGGGGGGGGGGAACCAGTCCAGTTAGACACGGGGGGGGGGGGGGGGGGGGAACCAGTCCAGTTAGACACGGGGGGGGGGGGGGGGGGGAACCAGTCCAGTTAGACGCGGGGAACATGAATAATGAAAAGCCCCTCTCTTCCATCCGCCTTGTGTCTCAGTCTTCTGGACACTCTGGTCTGGACTCTCCTTATGGTTAACCGACCAGCAAAGTTTGGACTGTATGTAGTATGTATGTATGTATGCATGCATGCATGCATGCATGCATGCATGCATGCATGCATGTATGTATGTATGTATGTATGTATGTATGTATGTATGTATGTATGTATGTATGTATGTATGTATGTATGTATGTATGTATGTATGTATGTATGTACGCACGCACGTACGTACGTACGTTTGTATGTATGTATGTATGTATGTATGTATGTATGTATGTATGTAATATGTATGTGTGTATATCTATCCCCCACTCAGCGTTCCTTCTCAAAATTTCTTCCTTGCTTATGAAGGGAGTGTTCCTCTGACTGGTTGGGAGAAATACAGCGGCCCAAGCAAGTGTCAAAAGTTACAGTTATTAGTGATGCAATTTATGTTTATTTATGATGCAATTCATGTTTATGTTTTTGGTAGGCCCTTGTTCAAAAGTGTCAATGTGTGCAGCCTTTACTGGAGCAACTATGTGTCCAGACCGTGCAGAACAAGGCAAAGAACCCCAATGTACAAGTGCACGAAGGAAGACTCATCGCGGGAATCGCAGACGGTCGTAGCGTCTGCGACCACGCATCAGAATAACCAGTCAGCAAATGCCTTGCCAATGAGCACCGGGTGAATCACTGTCATCATCAACAAAACAAAAGGGCAGCAGTGGCAGCAGCACCAGCAGCAGCAACGCTGTGGAACCCAGTCGTTATATAACCATCAGGTATTAGTAAGGTGCTCTAGAAACAGCTGAGTGTTCCAGTCTACCTCCAAAGAATGTGCGTACTCAAGGAACCAGCTGTGACCTGCCTGACTGGAGAAGACCGTTCTCTCACACCCCATCCTGTAGGGATCCCACGAAACGCATCATTTGAAGATGGCTACGTAGAGAGAGAAAGAGGAAGAGCGAGAGTAGGGGGGAAGGGGGGGGGGGGGGGGGGAGTGCGGTTGGAACACCTGGTGGGAGGAGTGATGTCGATCGCTACGAGCCAATGCGTCAAGCGTCTGTCTGAACCTGACTCAGGCTAACGCCGTGGGGTGAGGCTGAGGAGCAGTGGACGCGTGCAAGAGGAGCGTCAGTTGATTCAAGAGCAGACTCCCTCTGGCCTCTGCTCCACTTGCATGTGATCAACAGGAAGTGAGGAGGAGGAGGAGGAGGAGGGAGGAAGAGGGAGAGGAGAGCAGCGGAGTGATGCCCCCCCCCCTCCTCAGAACTCCCCCAGGGACTGCTACGAACACATCACCAGCACTAGTAGCTTGGAGTGCGCTGCGATGACATCATTCAAGAGCCGCCGCCCCGGGTGTCTGACATTGTTCACTGGTAATCGGCGGGAACATTTAAGAACAATGAATAGCTACATGGTATATATGTAATGGTTTTATAATGTGTGAAAAAGTACCTTATTATCTAATCAAATCGTATCTATGCAGTTTAGTATAGTATAGAATTGTTAGCGTATATATTAGGACTTGACTAATACAGCAATCCATTCCCTGTTGTTTTCCAAATGAGTTGATCCTTGATTTTCTGTCCTCAACAGTCCAAGGTTTTAATTATATTTTTAAATGTATTGTTTCATCTTTTTCTCCCCGGTTATCTTTTATTCCGTTAATGTCACAAGAGAGGAGTGGCGAGGGAAGGGGTCCAAAGAGAGACGGACGGGAGGCCCTGTGAGGAGGGCAGGAACACTGCCTTCCTCTTCAGGCTGGGGCCCTGGCTCTGTCCCCCAGCGTGGAGGGGAGAGGCAGCGCAGCCTCCCTCCCCATCTCTCTCCGCGTGGGCTCAGTGTGTGTGTGTGTGTGTGTGTGTGTGTGTGAATGAGTGTGGGCGTAATCATGGGTGCACGAGTTTGTGTGTGTGTGTGTGTGTGTGTGTTAATGAGTGTGTGAGCGTAATCATGGGTTCACGAGTTTGTGTGTATGTGTGTGTAAATGAGTGTGTGAGCGTAGTCATAGTGTGAGTGTGAGTGTGTGTTTGTGTGTGTGTGTGTGTGTGGGTGTAAATGGGGACATAAGCGTGCACTATTTTGCGTGTGTGCATGTGAGCACACTGAGCCTCGGAGCAGAAGCACAGAGCATGCCATCCCTCCCGAGGTGACTGGGGGGGTGGGGGGCTGAGTCATTCAGCATGGGGTCTTCAGAGTGGGTCGTGTGCTCTTACATTAGGCCCCGCCCTCCCCCCGACCTTCCTGTTACCTCATTGGCTGCCTGCAGACACCCTCCGGCAATGTCTAACATCCAGAGCTGTCATTTCTTGGGGCTCGTTCTTGGTGTGTGTTGGGTGGTGTGTATGTTTTGTGTGAGTGCATGTGGGGAAGGGGTGTGTTAAGTGTGTGTGTGTGTGTGTGTGTGTGTGCACATTGAAGCAGTATGAGTCATAATTTGAGTATATTTTTAAGGTGCTTGTGTGGGCATCTGTCTCTCTCTCTCTCTCTCTCTCTCTCTCTCTCTCTCTCTCTCTCTCTCTCTCTCTCTCTCTCTCTCTCTCTCTCTCTCTCTCTCTCTCTCTCTCTCTCTCTCTGTTTTTTCTCTCTCTCTCTCTCCTTCAATCTCTCTATACTCTCTCTCTCCGTCCTCTCTCTCTGTTTTTTCTCTCTCTATATATTTCTGAATCTTTGCTCTTATGCCTCGGGGTTCTCTTTGCTCTCTCCTGCTTGCTTTTTCCACCTTTTTCCTTTGTTTTGTTGTGTGTTTGTATGTGTGTGTGTGTGTGTGTGTGTGTGTGTGTGTGTGTGTGTGCATGAAGGCTGGGTTTTGTGTCAGTGGATTGTCTTAATCTAAAATGGAGCACAATCATGGCATTAAATTATCTTAGTAAACAACAACATGAAGATAGCGAGTGATTCAAATCAATGCAGGACAAAAGCTCCCTTGTTGATACCAAAGTTACAGAGTGACTCCTAGTTGCCTGCAAAGTCTAATTCAAATTAGATGTAATTACATCCCCTGAAATATAGCTATTTTCCTTCCCCAAGTTGCCAAGGTAAGTGAATATTAACATAGCCCTTTTTCAAGATGAAAGTCCCAATGGCCAAATTCAGGTGTGTACTCTGTCAATTACGAGGACCACTTACCCTCACAAAACCCACCAAACCCTATAGGAACAAGCAAAAGGAAAACATCGAGAATGACGTTGGAGACCGATGCCCAATATAAATATAAAGCCCGAGGGGAGGTCTAGGAAGCGGAGACAGACGCAGTGAGAGCAGCAGCCTATAGGTATCTGAGCTGGGGGACAGGCTTTTGTTGGAGCCGGTGTTTCGGGCTAGGCTCGTAACCCTGGTGATCATGTAGCAGCTGAGCTAGCCTGGAGCTAGCTTTTTTCGAGGCATGCAAATGTGATGAAAGGATGGGATACTGGTATTGCAATCATTCATTTGCATTTGATTATATTGTTGTAGAATTTTGTTATTTTAACACCAACGTAATACTCCTCACCAAGTTGGTGCTGTTGTGGACATATTGTTTAACTGTCTCGCTGTTATTGATTTACTGTCTTGTACTACTTAATATTGTATGATTATTTGAGCAGTCGCCACTGGAATCTTAATTGGAAAAGGGGAAAATAAACATTGGAATGGATTTGATTTCAAGGAAAGTGTTAAGTAGGAATGCCTTCTTATCTTGCATCCTGCCAAAATATCTTGGCAGGACTCACCAAGATCAGGAAACTTGGAAAGACCGAAAATCAATCTTTTTATGTCATGTTTTCAAAGGCCAAAAAAGTCCACTTGATGGACTTGTAATTTTGTTTGTTTGTTTGTTTGTTTGTTTGTTTGTTTGTTTGTTTGTTTGTTTGTTTCTGTCTGTCTTTCTCTATTCTTTATTTTAAATAAGCCATGGATTAATTCACTGTCCGAGAAAAACTGCTGTCAGCATAAATTCTCTGATCACCCTGTCCACATCCAGTGGAGCAGTCTTGACATACACTCACTCACTCACTCACTCACTCACTCACTCACTCACTCACTCACTCACTCACTCACTCACTCACTCACTCACATAAACACCCACTCAATCACTCAGACACTCGCTCACATCAACACACACTCAGTCAGTCAGTTACATACACACACAGTCACTCACTCACTCACTCGCTCACTCACTCACTCACTCACTCACTCACTCACTGACATACACACACACACACTCACTCACTCACTCACTCACTCACTCACTCACTCACTCACTCACTCACTCACTCACTCACTCACTCACTCACTCACTCACCCACTCACTCACTCACTCACTGACATACACACCCACTCCCACATTCACACCCTCCCACACACAGTCTTCCTCAGCTCGACAAGCCCTGGTGGGATGTGATTGTGCGTCACCAGGAAGGATCACAGTCATGCACTTCATGTATTGACAGTACACGGCAAGACTCACACACCCACACGCGCGCAAGCACTGATCACACACTCACACACCCTCCCTTTCCCTCCCTCCCTCCCTCTCTCTCCCCCCTTTCCTTCTCGCACCCTCTCCCCCTCCACCCTTTCTCATCCTCTCCCTCCCTCTCATCTGCTGTTATCTCCCTCAGACACATTTTGGAATACTTTATGCAGATCCATGCATGCAAGCGATGCCCCTATCATCTTCCCCCCCGCCTCTCCCTTTCAGAGGCTCTCCAGCGGGGGAAACATGAAGTAATATGGAGTATGAATCAGCTTCAATTTTAGTCAGCATGTGCAGGCCATACACCTTTTTCCCCTCCTCACAGCCCCTCCCCGACACTAATAAATTCTCAGCAAATGAATCATAACGCCAGAGCATGTGTGTTCTGGTTGGGCCTAGAACCCTTGCCCAGCATCAGCATCAGCCCCGGTCATCTCTCTACCATGGGCGTAGAACCCATAATAATAATAATAATAATAGAGTGCTTTTCTCGGTACTCAAAGACACTTTACAAAAAGCGATACATACAGACGGTACAGACACTCAAACAAAAGGCAAATAAACAACACTACAACAATAGATAACGCATTAAGAGAGAGCGAGAGGGTGGAAGATGGTGGAGGATGATTTGTCAGATGTTGTAGGTGGTCCCGAAGAGACGGGATTTATACTGACTTTTGAAACGAAAGGGAGTGTATCAGAGTTTGGGATGGCCAGAGGGAGGGAGCTCCAGAGGGCAGCATCAGCACCGGCCCTGGTCACCTCCCTACCTTGGACCCCCAGGGTCGTGCATAGGAGGGCGGTTCTGAAGGGGTCAGCAGCATGGCTCGGAGCTCTCTCGGTGGAGGCAGAGAGGGTGGAGGCTGGGGGTGGAGGCTGGCTGACGGCAGCCCTGCACTGGGGGTGAGTCACTGGAGAGTCTGGGCATGATGGTCCTAGGAATGCCAACGGAGGTCGGCCCTTCAGCAGCCTGTATCAGCATGCAACGGGACGCGCGTGTGTGTGTGTGTGTGTGTGTGTGTGTGTGTGTGTGTGTGTGTGTGTGTGTGTGTGTGTGTGTGTGTGTGTGTGTGTGTGTGTGTGTGTGTGTGTGTGTGTGTGTGTGTGTGTGTGTGTGTGGGTTCACCGGTGGTGATCTTAACAGCAGTGGGCAGGATAGGTCATATTAAATAGCTGGAAAGAATTTAGAATAAACGACTCTTTGTAAATGTTGTTTACATGGGACCTAAATGCTAAATGCAATTACTTTGAAAAGTGACTCAAAGGCATTTTACTACGCTGTTTTCATTCTGCTATTTGAGTATTGAGACAACGGCAATCGAAACATGTGACTTCAAGCGATTTGATTCATCATTAGGGATTTGTAATCGCGGTGTATTAGTCAGAATTAGAATTGAGACACACCCATCATCAGCCACCACAACTTTTTTCTTTATTAAGCCGCCTACCCCGCAGGCTGTTCACGCCCCTAAGCGAACGCCGTTTAAGAAAGAACACGCCAAACAGGAACACACATGTGATGCGTCATTTCTAATTATTAGAGTGAGATAAAAAAAATAAAAATTGCTGGGCGGGCTGTTGTCTATTCACAAACACAGACGCTCTATTTTGAATTCATCCGCACACATCCACACCTGCGATGCACCCAGGGCAGAAATACGCGCTGTCCTTTACGCTGCCGTACCCAAACAGCTGCTCCGGAGTTCAGACAGCTGAGTCAATGCAGAGAAAAACACGTATAGTTCAACTATAACTACAGTATACCTAACATTCACAAACTAGTTTTCCAAAAAAAACAACTCTGTTTTTAATAATGATTAATTTAGGCCTACATACATATTTTGGGGCATTTAGCCAAACCTTTTATCCAAAGCGACTTACAATAAGTACATTTGTCAGAAGAAAGTGCTGTCGGTACAGTTAGGAAGTTCATAGAACCAAGTACCCAGCACTAACAATAGCTGGATTAGTTTATAATAATTTCAATACTAAAAATAACATTTAGATCATTGCTTACATTGGTAAACAGGTTAGGGTTGGATACAGATTTTCTGAGGAAACCCCGCCTCATCTTTCTAGCCTTCAGACACTAATGATGGTCTCAGGCCGCCGCTAACGCTCATCAGCAGTCAAGTGGAATACCATTGGTCACAGCGGCACTCATCATCAGTCATGACGTCACCATCATCGTCATCCTCGCCCTTTTTTCCACACTAGTTAGGGGAAGTCATTACCTCCTCGCTACTCAATTAGCTTCAGAGCCAACGACGTGTGTGTGTGTGTGTGTGTGTGTGTGTGTGTGTGTGTGTGTGTGTGTGTGTGTGTGTGTGTGTGTGTGTGTGTGTGTGTGTGTGTGTGTGTGTGTGTGTGTGTGTGTGTGTGTGTGTGTGTGTGTGTGTGTGTGTGTGCGTGCGTGCGTGCGTGCGTGCGTGTGTGTGTCAAATCCTTGCCTCCTTTGTGGTCTCCAACCACCTGGTCTGTCCAAGCCTGGGTTAGCCTGGGTGTGGCCAAACTATCTCAGGCTTGGCTGCACCAGGCCCTAGCTAACCCAGGGCCTAGCAACCCCAGGTCTTAGCTACCCAAGGCCTAGCAACCCCAGGTCCTAGCTACCCCAGGCCCTAGCTACCCTCGGCCCTAGCTAACACTAGGCCCTAGCTACCCTAGGCCCTAGCTACCCAAGGCCTAGCTACCCCAGGCCCTAGCTAACACCAGGCCCTAGCTACCCAAGGCCCTAGCTACCCAAGACCTAGCTACCCTCGGCCCTAGCTAACACTAGGCCCTAGCTACCCTCGACCCTAGTTAACACTAGGCCCTAGCTACCCTCGGCCCTAGCTAACACCAGGCCCTAGCTACCCAAGGCCCTAGCTACCCAAGGCCTAGCTACCCTCGGCCCTAGCTAACACTAGGCCCTAGCTACCCTCGGCCCTAGCTACCCAAGGCCTAGCTAACCCTAGGTCCTAGCTACCCAAGTTCTTACTTCCCCAAGCCTTAACTCTAGGCCCATCGTAGCTAGGCCTAGCCCCTCGGTGTGTTCAGTACAGGTTCAGTTCTTGGCTCCCAGGGCCCGACAGAGTAGGCAGATGCCAGAGAGGTCAGATTTGGAGGGGGGGGGAGCAGATTGGGTGGGATTACTCACCCTCGCGTGGGGCTGGGGAGGTTTAGGCAGGATGTTGGTGAGTAACCACGGCGCCCATGGCAGCCCTCTGGCGGGATCTGAGCCAACTCAGTTTCCTGTGTCCCCAGAGGATGCAGATGCTAGTGAGTTGGGAACGGAGTCGTGACGCATACATGGCAGCGGCATTATCCTCAGGATCGTCGCGTGATTACGTGTCAGAATCTACTGTCAAGTTGGAAGGAGTTTAATTAACAAACATGTGTAGGAGTTAGTTACTTGTTAAAATCCTGTTGTATTTATTCAAGCACAGGAACACAGGAACTGAAAATTCCTCGGATAAAACACGTGTAGTGCTGACACAAGTGTGTCAGCAGCTTGCTTTGTTTGATCATGTATCCGTCAATATCTCTAGTGGCCTATCCTAGTAATGCAAAATAAATGCTCTCCCTCTTTCTCCCTTGCACGCCCTCACCAACACGCATGCACGCACACGCAAACACACTAAGAAACAGACACTCATCCACACACACACACACACAGACACAGACACAAGCACTGCACACACACAAAAATGCATGTTCATGGTTGCTCATGCTAAATTACCTAGCCTAACGACATACGGCACACATTATGTGCGCAAGCCTGAAAACCGAATACGCCGTGCCCCCGCGTTCACAGGATTGGGTCGGGGTGCTTCCACACTATGGTCGGCTCGGCTGTTTGACCTCAGCAGTCATCTCCTGTCACACGCCGGTGGTGGCGGGCGATGACAGGCTCCGGGGGAAGGGGGGGGGTGACTCAGGGACAGCCTGCGGTAACGCAATCAAAGCCACTTCCTGTGAATGCTCTTCTATAATCGGAGGTCGCACAGTGCATGCGGACAAACATGCATGCATACAACTCAGCATACAGGGTTGTGCACACAGTTCTACCCACGCACGCACTCGCAGGTAGACACACAGAATTGCATACTCACATGCCCGCGCGCGCGTGCACACACGCACACGCACACACACACACACACACACACACACACACACACACACACACACACACACACACACACACACACACACACACACACACACACACACACACACACACACACACTTTGCATTGCTAATTCACATGTTACTATGTTATACTTTCACTACTTCGCTTTATCCTCTGAAAATAAACTTGGTATCAAGTCAAGATTTACTCATGCTATTTTCAATCATCTATGTTAGTTATAAAGATGCCATGGTAACACTATATGGGGACATTATCAAGCAATGAACAGTCACTTAACAGTTAACTTATGGTCTTGTAATCATTTACACTTGTTGTTCATGTTTTCTAATTATTTTCAGGTTAACTAAGATATTAATTTATACATTAAGCAATTCATTATTAATAGGGTTAGGGTTAACCCTTACTCAGTAACCCTAGCCTTTAACCTAACCTTAACCTTAACCATAACCCCTATGATAATTCTATAATAATGTTTATCAGTGCATCAACTACGGATAATTAATGGTTATTGAATGAACCCTTATTGTATCATATGTATGTTCCATGAATCATATCCTAACTATATCGCATCAGCAAACATAGCAGCCAAATTTGACACTTACAATCGTGCACAGTTGTAATGATCATATCCCCTTTAGGAAATACCCCTGCTCAGTGATATTATCTGTGGCTTGTGGATTTCCCAGAGGCTTTTAAAGGGTTAAACAAAGGGGCTAATCAGCCTCAAGATCAGTCTCTCAGCTTTCATTGCCGTTTGGCCTACACGTAACATACAACAGATAGGTTTGTGTTGAATGGTGTGAAACTCATTTTCAAGTATGTACAGTTTATATTTAGAACAAGAGAGATGGAAACCCCCCTTTATATCTTGGGCCCCTTAACTGTCAGATTTCCCCCGAAAGATACCGGATACGCCACAAGTAAATAAATGAATAGGATGCGATAGACACATGAAGGACGTTCGTCGTAGAGTAGCACGCCTACCAAGAGGATTCTGTTAGTCTCCACGAGGTTCGAGGCCTCTGCCTGGGACCTTCTGACTAAAGAAGCTACAAGAACGTTCCTTTCAGTACAGGAAATGCATGACTAGCTGTGTGTCACTCTGGTCTCTTCCTGCTGTCTACTGACGCCGCGGCAGGAAACGCGCCGTGGTCAACAGGAAACGGGGGCCCGTGGATGCAGTTTCACCGCACTGTTTAACCAGGGGACTTTATAGTGCTGAATCCACAAAACGTGCCGACGCATTAGGGGACATTTTATTAATTCATTTATTAATACAAATATCGGATAATTATGTTTACTAATTATTATTATTATTATTATTTGGTGGGAAGGAAGGGAAGAAATTATTCTGGTTGGAGAGAGAAGCACTCCTCCATTACCTGCTCCTCCCTCACTCTCCTCCTCTTCCTCTTCCTCCTCCTCCTCCTCCTCCTCTCTCCCTCTCCACACCTCTCCTCCACCTCTTCGTCTCTGCGTGCCAACAGCCCTCGTTAGTGTAAGGTGAACAAAAAGAAAAAACAGCACCCCCCCCCCCCCCTCACAACACCACCACCACCACCACCACCCCTGTGCTCCCCCCCCCCCCCCCTCCCCAGCAATCAGACCAATGAAAGGTACAGAGTACGGGACCACCTCCTCCTCCTCCTCCTCCTCCTCCTCTTCCTCCTCAGACGCATCACCAGCGAGGTGTCATTAGCGTGCTGAAGATGGCGGCTGCTAATGAGCGGGTGATTGGCAGGAGAGGGTGGCGCTGCGTGTGAGTCACCGGTCCCCCACGGCTCCCCAAAGGTCTGCAACAAAAGAGTGATGCTGGTGTACGAAGAACGAAACGAAACATGGATGTGGTGGAGGTTGTTTAGTGAGAAATGGTTGGAAGGGGGTTTATGTGTGTGTGTGTGTGGGGGGGGGTGGTATCACAGAGAGAGACCGACACAGGAGGATGTAGACCGACAGGCCGGTGGTGTTTTGGAGATAGGGACACACGGGAATTTGAGTGAGAGATGGGATTTGACGTGAACGGATGATTTGTTATTTGAACGTTTGTTCTTTGAACGTTATTTGAGTGTCAGGTTATGAAGCCTACGGTGGGGGAGGGGTGGTGATGATGACTGGCAAGAGATTAGATTAAAAATAAATTGAAAAAT